>NW_027514784.1:47812-124580 GCF_048772815.1 Callospermophilus lateralis | reverse complement strand
CGCCTTTATTTTGTCAAGTTTCAAAGAGCTACTACAAACCATGTTGGATTTAGAGTTCCAAATTCAACTATCTATATAGGACAGAACAGAGTGAAACCTAAAAATAAAAACTGCTACTGTAGACGAACGCTTCAACCTAGAAGAACAAAATTTGGTGAGCCAATTGGGATTTGTGTACTGATCTTAACCACCAAGTATCATCAAGATTGGGTGAAAAAATATTTGCTGGTATTTTGGAAACTCGTTATTTCTTAGAAGCTTGGCAACCCCTTTCAATGAAAGTGCTTTTCCACAGTCTGTGCCTAGGACTACTTGAAGAGGAAACAAACCATAGAGACAAAACTGAGAACTCCTTTATTTTTTCAAGTTTCAAAGAGCTACTACAAACCATGTTGGAATTAGAGTTCCAAATTCATCTATCTATATAGGAGAGAACAGAGTGAAACCCAAATATAAAAACTGCTACTGTAATCGAACGCTTCAGCCTAGAAGAACAAAATTTGGTGAGCCAAGTCGGATATGTGGACTTGTCATTACCACCACGTATCATCAAGATTGGGTGAAAAAATATTTGCTGGTATTTCGGAAACTCGTAATTTTGGAAGCTTGGCTACCCCTCTCAATGAAAGTGCTTTTACACAGTCTCTGCTTAGGACTACTTGAAACGGAAACAAATCATAGAGGCAAAACTGAGAACTCTTTATTTTGTCAAGTTTCAAAGAGCTACTATAAACCATGTTGGATTTAGAGTTCCAAATTCATCTATCTATACTGGACAGAACAGAGTGAAACCTAAAATTAAAAACTGCTACTGAAAACGAACGCATCAACCTAGAAGAACAAAATTTGCTGAGCCAAGTGGGATTTGTGTACTGATCATTACCACCAAGTATCATCAAGATTGGGTGAAAAAATATTTGATGGTATTTCGGAAACTCGTTATTTCTTAGAAGCTTGGCAACCCCTCTCAATGAAAGTGCTTTTCTACGGTCTGTGCCAGGGCAACCTGAAGAGGAAACAAACCATAGAGACAAAACTGAAAAATACTTTATTTTGTCAAGTTTCAAAGAGCTACTACAAACCATGTTGGATTTAGAGTTCCAAATTCATCTATCTATACAGGACAGAACAGAGTGAAACCTAAAATTAAAAACTGCTACTGAAAACGAACGAATCAACCTAGAAGAACAAAATTTGCTGAGTAAAGTGGGATTTGTGTACTGATCATTACCAACAAGTATCATCAAGATTGGGTGAAAAAATATTTGCTGGTATTTCGGAAACTCGTAATTTCTTGGAAGCTTGGCAACCCCTCTCAATGAAAGTGCTTTTCCACAGTCTCTGCTTAGGGCTACTTGAGCGGAAACAAATCCTAGAGACAAAACTGAGAACTCCTTTATTTTGTCAAGTTTCAAAGAGCTACTACAAACCCTGCTGGATTTAGAGTTCCAAATTCATCTATCTATATAGGAAAGAACAGAGTGAAACCTAAAAATAAAAACTGCTACTGAAAACGAACGCATCAACCTAGAAGAACATAATTTGATAAGTCAAGTGGGATTTGTGTACGGATCATTACCTCCAAGTATCATCAAGATTGGGTGAAAAAATATTTGCTGGTATTTCGGAAACTCGTGATTTCTTGGAAGCTTGGCAACCCCTCTCAATGAAAGTGGTTTTCCACAGTCTCTGCTTAGGGCTACTTGAAGCGGATAAAAATCATAGAGAGAAAACTGAGAACTCCTTTATTTTGTCAAGTTTCAAAGAGCTACTACAAACCATGTTGGATTTAGAGTTCCAAATTCATCTATCTATATAGGACAGAACAGAGTGAAACCTAAAAATAGAAACTGCTACTGTAGACGAACGCTTCAACCTAGAAGAACAAAATTTGGTGAGCCAATTGGGATTTGTGTACTGATCTTAACCACCAAGTATCATCAAGATTGGGTGAAAAAATATTTGCTGGTATTTTGGAAACTCGTTATTTCTTAGAAGCTTGGCAACCCCTTTCAATGAAAGTGCTTTTCCACAGTCTGTGCCTAGGGCTACTTGAAGAGGAAACAAACCATAGAGACAAAACTGAGAATTCCTTTATTTTGTCAAGTTTCAATGAGCTACTACAAACCATGTTGGATTTAGAGTTCCAAATTCATCTATCTATATAGGAGAGAACAGAGTGAAACCTAAATATAAAAACTGCTACTGTAGACGAACGCTTCAGCCTAGAAGAACAATATTTGGTGAGCCAAGTGGGATTTGTGTACTGATCATTACCACCAAGTATCATCAACATTGGGTGAAAAAAAAATATTTGCTGGAATTTCGGAAACTCGTAATTTCTTGGAAGCTTGGCAACCCCTTTCAACCAAAGTGCTTTTCCACAGTCTGTGCCTAGGGCTACTTGAAGAGGAAACAAACCATAGAGACAAAACTGAGAAATTCTTTATTTTGTCAAGTTTCAAAGAGCTACAACAAACCATGTTGGATTTAGAGTTTCTAATTCAACTATCTATATAGCAGAGAACAGAGTGAAACCTAAATATAAAGACTGCTACTGTAGACGAAAGCTTCAACCTAGAATAACTAAATTTGTTGAGCCAAGTGGGATTTGTGTACCGATCATTACCACCACGTATCATCAACATTGGGTGACAAAATATTTGCTGGTATTTCGGAAACACGTAATTTCTTGGAAGCTTGGCAACCCCTTTCAATGAAAGTGCTTTTCCACAGTCTTTGCTTAGGGCTACATGAAGCGGAAACAAATCAAAGATACAATACTGAGAACTACTTTACTTTGTCAAGTTTCAAAGAGCTACTACAAACCATATTGGATTTAGAGTTCCAAATTCATCTATCTATATTGGAGAGAACAGAGTGAAACCTAAATATGAAAACTGCTACTGTAAAGGAAGGCTTCAACCTAGAAGAACAAAATTCGGTGAGCCAAGTGTTATATGTGTACTTGTCCTTACCACAAAGTATCATCAAGATTGGGTGAATAAATATTTGCTGGTATTTCGGAAACTCGTTATTTCTTAGAAGCTTGGCAACCCCTCTCAATGAAAGTGCTTTTCTACAGTCTGTGCCAGGGCAACTTGAAGAGGAAACAAACCATAGAGACAAAACTGAAAACTCCTTTATTTTGTCAAGTTTCAAAGAGCTACTACAAACCATGTTGGATTTAGAGTTCCAAATTCATCTATCTATATAGGACAGAACAGAGTGAAACCTAAAAATAAAAACTGCTACTGAAAACGAACGCATCAACCTAGAAGAACAAAATTTGCTCAGTAAAGTGGGATTTGTGTACTGATCATTACCACCAAGTATCATCAACATTGGGTAAAAAAATATTTGCTGGTATTTCGGAAACTAGTTATTTCTTAGAAGATTGGCAACCCCTCTCTATGACAGTGCTTTTCCACAGTCTGTGCCTAGGGCTAATTAAAGAGAAAACAAACCATGGAGACAAAACTGAGAACTCCTTTATTTTGTCAAGTTTCAAACAGCTACTAGAAACCATGCTGGATTTAGAGTTCCAAATTCTTCTATCTATGTAGGAGAGAACAGAGTGAAACCTAAAAATAAAAACTGCTACTGTAAACGAACGCTTCAACCTAGAAGAACAAAATTTAGTGAGCCAAGTGGGATTTGTGGACTTGTCATTACCACCACGTATCATCAAGATTGGGTGAAAAAATATTTGCTGGTATTTCGGAAACTCGTAATTTCTTGGAAGCTTGGCAACCCCTCTAAATGAAAGTGCTTTTCCACAGTCTCTGCTTAGGGCTACTTGAGCAGAAACAAATGGTAGAGACAAAACTGAGAACTCCTTTATTTTGTCAAGTTTCAAAGAGCTACTACAAACCCTGCTGGATTTAGAGTTCCAAATTCATCTATCTATATAGGACAGAACAGAGTGAAACCTAAAAATAAAAACTGCTACTGAAAACGAACGCATCAACCTAGAAGAACATAATTTGGTGAGTCAAGTGGGATTTGTGTACCGATCATTACCTCCAAGCATCATCAAGATTGGGTGAAAAAATATTTGCTGGTATTTCGGAAACTCGTGATTTCTTGGAAGCTTGGCAACCCTCTCAATGAAAGTGGTTTTCCACAGTCTCTGCTTAGGGCTACTTGAAGCGGATACAAATCATAGAGAGAAAACTGAGAACGCCTTTATTTTGTCAAGTTTCAAAGAGCTACTACAAACCATGTTAGATTTAGAGTTCCAAATTCATCTATCTATATAGGAGAGAACAGAGTGAAACCTAAAAATAAAAACTGCTACTGTAGACGAACGCTTCAACCTAGAAGAACAAAATTTGGTGAGCCAATTGGGATTTGTGTACTGATCTTAACCACCAAGTATCATCAAGATTGGGTGAAAAAATATTTGCTGGTATTTTGGAAACTCGTTATTTCTTAGAAGCTTGGCAACCCCTTTCAATGAAAGTGCTTTTCCACAGTCTGTGCCTAGGGCTACTTGAAGAGGAAACAAACCATAGAGACAAAACTGAGAACTCCTTTATTTTGTCAAGTTTCAAATAGCTACTACAAACCATGTTGGATTTAGAGTTCCAAATTCATCTATCTATATAGGAGAGAACAGAGTGAAACCTAAATATAAAAACTGCTACTGTAGACGAACGCTTCAACCTACAAGAACAAAATTTCGTGAGCCAAGTGGGATTTGTGTACTGATCATTACCACCAAGTATCATCAAGATTGGGTGAAAAAATATTTGCTGGTATTTCGGAAACTCGTAATTTCTTGGAAGCTTGGCAACCCCTCTCAATGTAAGTGCTTCTCCACCGTCTGTGCCTAGGGCTATTTGAAGAGGAAACAAACCATAGAGACAAAACTGAGAACTCCTTTATTTTTTCAAGTTTCAAAGAGCTACTACAAACCATGTTGGAATTAGAGTTCCAAATTCATCTATCTATATAGGAGAGAACAGAGTGAAACCCAAATATAAAAACTGCTACTGTAATCGAACGCTTCAGCCTAGAAGAACAAAATTTGGTGAGCCAAGTCGGATATGTGGACTTGTCATTACCACCACGTATCATCAAGATTGGGTGAAAAAATATTTGCTGGTATTTCGGAAACTCGTAATTTTGGAAGCTTGGCAACCCCTCTCAATGAAAGTGCTTTTACACAGTCTCTGCTTAGGACTACTTGAAACGGAAACAAATCATAGAGGCAAAACTGAGAACTCTTTATTTTGTCAAGTTTCAAAGAGCTACTATAAACCATGTTGGATTTAGAGTTCCAAATTCAGCTATCTATATAGGAGAGAACAGAGTGAAACCCAAATATAAAAACTGCTACTGTAGACGAACGCTTCAGCCTAGAAGAACAAAATTTGGTGACCCAAGTGGGATTTGTGTACTGATCATTACCACCAAGTATCATCAACATTGGGTGAAAAAAAATATTTGCTGGAATTTCGGAAACTCGTAATTTCTTGGAAGCTTGGCAACCCCTTTCAACGAAAGTGCTTTTCCACAGTCTGTGCCAGGGCTACTTGAAGAGGAAACAAACCATAGAGACAAAACTGAGAAATTCTTTATTTTGTCAAGTTTCAAAGAGCTACTACAAACGATGTTGGATTTAGAGTTTCTAATTCAACTATCTATATAGCAGAGAACAGAGTGAAACCTAAATATAAAGACTGCTACTGTAGACGAACGCTTCAACCTAGAAGAACTAAATTTGGTGAGCCAAGTGGGATTTGTGTACCGATCATTACCACCACGTATCATCATCATTGGGTGACAAAATATTTGCTGGTATTTCGGAAACTCGTAATTTCTTGGAAGCTTGGCAACCCCTTTCAACGAAAGTGGTTTTCCACAGTCTGTGCCTAGGGCTACTTGAAGAGGAAACAAACCATAGAGACAAAACTGAGAATTTCTTTATTTTGTCAAGTTTCAAAGAGCTACTACAAACCATGTTGGATTTAGAGTTCCAAATTCATCTATCTATACAGGACAGAACAGAGTGAAACCTAAAATTAAAAACTGCTACTGAAAACGAACGCATCAACCTAGAAGAACAAAATTTGCTGAGCCAAGTGGGATTTGTGTACTGATCATTACCACCAAGTATCATCAAGATTGGGTGAAAAAATATTTGATGGTATTTCGGAAACTCGTTATTTCTTAGAAGCTTGGCAACCCCTCTCAATGAAAGTGCTTTTCTACGGTCTGTGCCAGGGCAACTTGAAGAGGAAACAAACCATAGAGACAAAACTGAAAACTCCTTTATTTTGTCAAGTTTCATCGAGCTACTACAAACCATGTTGGATTTAGAGTTCCAAATTCATCTATCTATAAAGGACAGAACAGAGTGAAACCTAAAATTAAAAACTGCTACTGAAAACGAACGAATCAACCTACAAGAACAAAATTTGCTGAGTAAAGTGGGACTTGTGTACTGATCATTACCACCAAGTATCATCAAGGTTGGGTGAAAAAATATTTGCTGGTATTTCGGAAACTCGTAATTTCTTGGAAGCTTGGCAACCCCTCTCAATGAAAGTGCTTTTCAACAGTCTGTGCCTAGAACTACTTGAGCGGAAACAAATCCTAGAGACAAAACTGAGAACTCCTTTATTTTGTCAAGTTTCAAAGAGCTACTACAAACCCTGCTGGATTTAGAGTTCCAAATTCATCTATCTATATAGGAAATAACAGAGTGAAACCTAAAAATAAAAACTGCTACTGAAAACGAACGCATCAACCTAGAAGAACATAATTTGGTGAGTCAAGTGGGATTTGTGTACCGATCATTACCTCCAAGTATCATCAAGATTGGGTGAAAAAATATTTGCTGGTATTTCGGAAACTCGTGATTTCTTGGAAGCTTGGCAACCCCTCTCAATGAAAGTGGTTTTCCACAGTCTCTGCTTAGGACTACTTGAAGCGGATAAAAATCATAGAGAGAAAACTGAGAACTCCTTTATTTTGTCAAGTTTCAAAGAGCTACTACAAACCATGTTGGATTTATTGTTCCAAATTCATCTATCTATATAGGACAGAACAGAGTGAAACCTAAAAATAAAAACTGCTACTGTAGACGAACGCTTCAACCGAGAAGAACAAAATTTGGTGAGCCAAGTGGGATTTGTGGACCGATCTTAACCACCAAGTATCATCAAGATTGGGTGAAAAAATATTTGCTGGTATTTCGGAAACTCTTTATTTCTTAGAAGATTGGCAACCCCTCTCAATGACAGTGCTTTTCCACAGTCTGTGGCTAGGACTACTTGAAGAGGAAACAAACCATAGAGACAAAAGTGAGAACTCTTTATTTTGTCCAGTTTCAAAGAGCTACTACAAACCATGTTGGATTTAGAGTTCCAAATTCATCTATCTATATAGGAGAGAACAGAGTGAAACCTAAATATAAAAACTGCTAGTGAAGACGAACGCTTCAACATAGAAGAACAAAATTTGGGGAGCCAAGTGGGATTTGTGTACTGATCATTCACACCTAGTATCATCAAGATTGGGTGAAAAAATACTTGCTGGTATTTCGGAAACTCGTTATTTCTTAGAAGATTGGCAACCCCTCTGAATGAATGTGCTTTTCCACAGTCTGTGCCTAGGGCTACTTGAAGAGAAAACAAACCATAGAGAAAAAACGGAGAACTCCTTTATTTTGTCAAATTTTAAAGAGCTACTACAAACCATGTTGGATTTAGAGTTCCAAATTCATCTATCTATATAGGAGAGAACAGAGGGAAACCTAAAAATAAAAACTGCTACTGTAAACCAACGCTTCAACCTAGAAGATGAAAATTTGTTGAGCCAAGTGGGATTTGAGTACTGATCATTACCACAAAGTATCATCAAGATTGGGTGAAAAAATATTTGCTGGTATTTCAAAACTCGTTATTTCTTAGAAGCTTGGCAACCCCTATCAATGAAAGTGCTTTTCCACAGTCTGTGCCTAGGGCTACTTGAAGAGGAAACCAACCATAGAGACAAAACTGAGAACTTCTTTATTTTGTCAAGTTTTAAAAAGCTACTACAAACCATGTTGGATTTAGAGTTCCAAATTCATCTATCTATATAGGAGAGAACAGCGTGAAACCTAAAAATTAAAACTGCTACTGTAAACGAACGCTTCAACCTAGAAGAACAAAATTTGGTGAGCCAAGTATGATTTGTGTACTTGTCATTACCACCACATATGATCAACATAGGGTGAAAAAATATTTGCTGGTATTTCGGAAACTCGTAATTTGTTGGAAGCTTGGCAACCCCTTTCAATTAAAGTGCTTTTGCGCAGTCTCTGCTTAGGGCTACATGAATCGGAAGAAATCAAAGAGACAAAACTGAGAACTCCTTTATTTTGTCAAGTTTCAAAGAACTACTACAAATCATGTTGGATTTAGAGTTCAAAATTCATCTATCTATATAGGAGAGAACAGAGGGAACCTAAAAATATAAACTGCTAATGTAAACGAACTCTTCAACCTAGAAGAACAAAATTTGGTGAGTCAAGTGGGATTTGTGTACCGATCATTACCACCAAGTATCATCGACATTGGGTGAAAAAATATTTGCTGGTATTTCGGAAACTCGATATTTCTTAGAAGCTTGGCAACCACTCTCAATGAAAGTGCTTTTCCACAGTCTGTGCCTAGGGCTACTGGAAGAGGAAAGAATCCATAGAGACTTACCTGAGAATTAGTTTATTTTGTCAAGTTTCAAAGAGATACTACAAACCATGTTTTATTTATTTTTCCAAATTCATCTATCTATATAGGAGAGAACAGAGTGAAACCTAAAAATGAAAACTGCTACCGTAAACGAACGCTTCAAACTAGAAGAACAAAATTTGGTGAGCCAAGTGAGTTTTATGCAGTGATCATTACCACCGAGCATCATCATGATTGGGTGAAAAAATATTTTCTGGTATTTCGGAAACTCGTTATTTCTTAGACGCTTGGCAACCCCTCTCAATGAAAGTGCTTTTCCACAGTCTGTGCCTAGGACTTCTTGAAGAGGAAACAAACAACAGAGATAAAACTGAGAACTCCTTTATTTTGTCAAGTTTCAAAGAGCTACTACAAACAATGTTGGATTTAGAGTTCCAAATTCATCTATCAATATAGGAGAGAACAGAGTGAAAACTAAATATGAAAAGTGCTACTGTAGACGAACGCTTCAACCTAGAAGAACCAAATTTGGGGAGCCAAATGGGATTGGTGT
Source organism: Callospermophilus lateralis (assembly GCF_048772815.1). Taxonomy (NCBI): domain Eukaryota; kingdom Metazoa; phylum Chordata; class Mammalia; order Rodentia; family Sciuridae; genus Callospermophilus; species Callospermophilus lateralis. Next base: position 115,343 of record NW_027514784.1, on the reverse strand, counting down.
ACTTGTCATTACCACCACGTATCATCAACATTGGGTGAAAAAATATTTGGTGCTATTTCGGAAACTCGTAATTTCTTGGAAGCTTCGCAACCCCTTTCAATAAAAGTGCTTTCCCACAGTCTCTGCTTAGGGCTACATGAAGCGGAAACAAACCATAGAGACAAAACAGAGAACTTCTTTATTTTGTCATTTTTCAAAGTGCTACTACAAACCATGTTGGATTTAGAGTTCCAAAATCATCTAACTATATTGGAGAGAACAGAGTGAAAAAATAAAAACTGCTACTGTAAACGAGCGCTTCAACCTAGAAGAACAAAATTTGGTGAGCCAAGTGGGATTCGTGTACTTGTCATTACCACCACGTTATGATCAACGTAGGGTGAAAAATATTTGCTGGAATTTCGGAAAATCATAATTTCCTGCAAGCTTGGCAAACCCCTTTCAATTAAAGTGCTTTTTGCAGAGTCTCTGCTTAGGGCTACATGAAGCGGAAAAAATCAAAGAGACAAAACTGAGAACTCCTTTATCTTGTCAAGTTTAAAGAGCTACTACAAACCATGTTGGATTTAGAGTTCCATTATCATCTATCTATATAGGAGAAGAACAGAGTGAAACCTAATTATAAAAAACTGCTACTGTAGACGAACGCTTCAAACTAGAAGAACAAAATTTGGTGAGCCAAGTGGGATTTGTGTACTGATCATTACCACCAAGTATCATCAAGAGTGGGTGAAAAAATATTTGCTGGTATTTCGGAAACTCGTTACTTCTTAGAAGCTTGGCAACCACTCTCAATGAAAGTGCTTTTCCACACTCTGTGCCTAGGGCTATTTGAAGAGGAAAAAAAACATAGAGACAAAACTGAGAACTCCTTTATTTTGTCAAGTTTCAAAGAGCTACTACAAACCATGTTGGATTTAGAGTTTCAAATTCATCTATCTATATAGGAGAGAACAGAGTGAAACCTAGATATAAAAACTGCTACTGTAGACGAACGCTTCAAACTAGAAGAACAAATTTTGGTGAGCCAAGTAGGACTTGTGTACTGATCATTACCACCAAGTATCATCAAGATTGGTGAAAAATATTTGCTAGTATTTCGGAACTCATAATTCTTAGAAGCTTGGCAACCCCTCTCAATGAAAGTGCTTTTACACAGTCTGTGCCTAGGGCTACTTGAAAGGAAACAAACCACAGAGACAAAACTGGGAACTCCTTTATTTTGTCAAGTTTCAAAGAGCTACTACAAAACCATGTTGGATTTAGAGTTCCAAATTCATCTGTCTATATAGGAAGAGAACAGAGTGAAACCTAAATATAAAAACTGCTACTGTAGACGAACGCTTCAACCTAGAAGAACAAAATTTGGGGAGCCAAGTGGGATTTGTGTACTGATCATTCACACCTAGTATCATCAAGATTGGGTGAAAAAAATATTTGCTGGTATTTCGGAAACTCGTTATTTCTTAGAAGATTCGCAACCCCTGTGAATGAAAGTGCTTTTCCACAGTCTGTGCCTAGGGCTACTTGAAGAGAAAACAAACCATAGAGACAAAACGGAGAACTCCTTTATTTTGTCAAGTTTCAAAGAGCTACTACAAACCATGTTGGATTTAGTGTCCAAATTCATCTATCTATATAGGAGAGAACAGAGGGAAACCTAAAAATAAAAACTGCTACTGTAAACCAACGCTTCAACCTAGAAGATGAAAAATTTGTTGAGCCAAGTGGGATTTGAGTACTGATCATTACCACAAAGTATAATCAAGATTGGGTGAAAAAATATTTGCTGGTATTTCAAAACTCGTTATTTCTTAGAAGCTTGGCAACCCCTATCAATGAAAGTGCTTTTCCACAGTCTGTGCCTAGGGCTACTTGAAGAGGAAACCAACCATAGAGGCAAAACTGAGAACTTCTTTATTTTGTCAACTTTTAAAAAAGCTACTACAAACCATGTTGGATTTAGAGTTCCAAATTCATCTATCTATATAGGAGAGAACAGCGTGAAACCTAAAAATTAAAACTGCTACTGTAAACGAACGCTTCAACCTAGAAGAACAAAATTTGGTTAGCCAAGTATGATTTGTGTAATTGTCATTACCACCACGTATGATCAACATAGGGTGAAAAAATATTTGCTGGTATTTCGGAAACTCGTAATTTCTTGGAAGCTTGGCAACCCCTTTCAATTAAAGTGCTTTTGCAGAGTCTCTGCTTAGGGCTACATGAAGCGGAAAAAATCAAAGAGACAAATCTGAGAACTCCTTTATCTTTTCAAGTTTCAAAGAGCTACTACAAACCATGTTGGATTTAGAGTCCATTATCATCTATCTATATAGGAGAGAACAGAGTGAAACCTAATTATAAAAACTGCTACTGTAGACGAACGCTTCAAACTAGAAGAACAAAATTTGGTGAGCCAAGTGGGATTTGTGTACTGATCATTACCACCAAGTATCATCAAGATTGGGTGAAAAAATATTTGCTAGTATTTCGGAAACTCGTTATTTCTTAGAACCTTTGCAACCCCTCTCAATGAAAGTGCTTTTACACAGTCTGTGCCTAGGGATACTTAAAGAGGAAACAAACCATAGAGACAAAACTGGGAACTGCATTATTTTGTCAAGTTTCAAAGAGCTACTACAAACCATGTTGGATTTAGAGTTCCAAATTCATCTATCTATATAGGAGTGAACAGAGTGAAACCTAAATATAAAAACTGCTATTGTAGACGAACGCGTCAACGTAGAAGAACAAACTTTGGTGAGCCAAGTGGGATTTGTGTACTGATCATTACCACCAAGTATCATCAAGAGTGGGTGAAAAAATATTTGCTGGTATTTCGGAAACTCGTTACTTCTTAGAAGCTTGGCAACCACTCTCAATGAAAGTGCTTTTCCACACTCTGTCCCTAGGGCTACTTGAAGAGGAAAAAAACATAGAGACAAAACTGAGAACTCCTTTATTTTGTCAAGTTTCAAAGAGCTACTACAAACCATGTTGGATTTAGAGTTCCAAATACATCTATCTATATAGGAGAGAGCAGAGTGAAACCTAATTATAAAAACTGCTACTGTAGATGAACGCTTCAAACTAGAAGAACAAAATTTGGTGAGCCAAGTGGGATTTGTGTACTGATCATTACCACCATGTATCATCAAGATTGGGTGAAAAAATATTTCCTATTATTTCATAAACTCGTTATTTCTTAGAAGCTTGGCAACCTCTCTCAATGAAAGTGCTTTTAGACAGTGTGTGCCTAGGGGTACTTTAAGAGGAAACAAACATAGAGACAAAACTGGGAACTCCATTATTTTGTCAAGTTTCAAAGAGCTACTACATACCAAGTTGGATTTAGAGTTCCAAATTCATCTATCTATATAGGAGAGAACAGAGTGAAACCTAAATATAAAAACTGCTACTGTAGAAGAACGCTTCAACCTAGAAGAACAAAATTTGGTGCGCCAAGTGGGATTTGTGTACTGATCATTCACACCTAGTATCATCAACATTGGGTGAAAAAATATTTGCTGGTATTTCAGAAACTCGTTAATTCTTGGAATCTTGGCAACCCCTCTCCATGAAAGTGCTTTTTCACAGTCTGTGCCTAGGGCTATTTGAAGAGGAAAGAAACCATAGAGACAAAACTGAGAACTCCATTATTTTGTCAAATTACAAAGAGCTACTACAAACCATGTTGGATTTAGAGTTCCAAATTCATCTATCTATATAGGAGAGAACAGAGGGCAACCTAAAAATAAAAACTGCTACTGTAAACGAACGCTTCAACCTAGAAGAAGAAAATTTGGTGAGCCAAGTGGGATTTGACTACTGATCATTACCACAAAGTATCATCAAGATTGGGTGAAAAAATATTTGCTGGTGTTTCGGAAACTCGTTATTTCTTAGAAGCTTGGCAACCTCTCTCAAAAAGTGCTTTTCCACAGTCTGTGCCTAGGGCTACTTGAAGAGGAAAACAAACCATAGAGACAAAACTGAGAACTTCTTTATTTTGTATAGTTTCAAAGAGCTTCTACAAACCATGTTGGATTTAGAGTTTCAAATTCATCTATCTATATAGGAGAGAGCAGAGTGAAACCTAAAAATAAAAACTGCTAATGTAAACAAACGCTTCAACCTTGAAGAACAAAATTTGTTGCGCCAAGTGGGATTTGTGTACTTGTCATTAAAACCACGTATCATCAACATTTGGTGAAAAAATATTTGCTGCTATTTCGGAAACTCGTAATTTCTTGGAAGCTTGGCAACCCCTTTCAATGAAAGTGCTTTCCCACAGTCTCTGCTTAGGGCTACATGAAGCGCAAACAAATCATAGAGACAAAACTGAGAACTCCTTTATTTTGTCAAGTTTCAAAGAGCTATTACACACCATGTTGGATTTAGAGTTCCAAATTCATCTATCTTTATAGGAGAGAACAGAGTGAAACATAAATATAAAAACTGCTACTGTACACGAACGCTTCAACCTAGAAGAACAAAATTTGGTGAGCCAAGTGGGATTTGTGTACTGATCATTACCACCAAGTATCACCAACATTGGGTGAAAAAATATTTGCTGGTATTTCGGAAACTCGTTATTTCTTGGAAGCTTGGCAACCACTCTCAATGAAAGTGCTTTTCCATAGTCTGTGCCTAGGGCTACTTGAGGAGAAAACAATCCATACAGACTTAACTGAGAATTAGTTCATTTTGTCAAGTTTCAAAGAGATACTACAAACCATGTTGGATTTAGAGTTATAAATTCATCTATCAATATAGGAGAGAACAGAGTGAAACCTAAAAATAAAAACTGCTACTGTAGACGAACGCTTCAACCTACAAGTGCAAAATTTGATGAGCCAAGTGGGATTTGTGTACTTATCATTACCACCACGTATCATCAATATTGTGTGAAAAAATACATGCTGCTATTTCAGAAAACTCGTAATTTCTTGGAAACAGTCAACCCCTTTCAATGAAAGTGCTTTTCCACAGTCACTGCTTAGGGCTACATTAAGCGGAATCAAATCCTAGAGACAAAACTGAGAACTCCTTTATTCTGTCAAGTTTCAAAGAGGTATTACACACCATGTTGGATTTAGAGTTCCAAATTCATCAATCTATATAGGAGAGAAGAGAGTGAAACCTAAATAGTAAAATTGCTACTGTAAACGAACGCTTCACCTAGAAGAACAAAATTTGGTGAGCCAAGTGGGATTTGTGTACTGATCATTACCACCAAGTATCATCAACATTGGGTGAAAAAAATATTTGCTGGTATTTCGGAAACTCGTTATTTGTTAGAAGCTTGGCAACCCCTCTCATTGAAAGTGCTTTTCCACAGTCTGTGCCTAGGGCTACTTGAAGAGGAAAACAAAACCATAGAGAGAAAACTGAGAACTCCTTTATTTTGTCAACTTTCAAAGAGCTACTACAAACCATGTTGGATTTAGAGTTCCAAATTCATTCTATCTATATAGGACAGAAACAGAGTGAAACCTAAAAATAAAAACTGCTATGTAGACGAACGCTTCAATCTGGAAGAACTCAATTTAGTGAGCCAAGTGGGATTTGTGTACTGATCATTACCACCAAGTATCATCAAGATTGGGTGAAAAAAACATTTGCTGGTGTTTCGGAAACTCGTTATTTCTTAGAAGATTGGCAACCCCTTTCAATGAAAGTGCTTTTCACAGTCTCTGCTTAGGTCTACATGAAGCGGATACAAATCATAGAGACAAACCTGAAAACTCCATTATTTTGTCAAGTTTCAAAGAGCTACTACAAACCATGTTGGATTTAGAGTTCCAAATTCATCTATCTATATAGGAGAGAACAGAGGGAACTTAAAAATATAAACTGCTATTGTAAACGAACGCTTCAACGTAGAAGAACAAAATTTGGTGAGTCAAGTGGGATTTGTGTACCAGTCATTACCACCAAGTATCATCAAGATTGGGTGAAAAAATATTTGCTGGTATTTCGGAAACTCGTTATTTCTTAGAAGCTTGGCAATCCCTCTCAATATAAGTGCTTTTCCACAGTCTGTGCGTAGGGCAACTTGAAGAGGAAACAAACCATAGAGACAAAACTGAGAACTCCTTTATTTTGTGAAGTTTCAAAGAGCTATTACACACCATGTTGGATTTAGAGTTCCAAATTCATCTATCTATATAGGAGAGAACATAGGGTACTTAAAAATATAAACTGCTACTGTAAACGAACGCTTCAACCTAGAAAACAAAATTTGGTGAGTCAAGTGGGATTTGTGTACTGATCATTACCATCAAGTATCATCAACATTGGGTGAAAAAATATTTGCAGGTATTTCGGAAACTCGTTATTTCTTAGAAGCTTGGCAATCCCTCTCAATATAAGTGCTTTTCCACAGTCTGTGCGTAGAGCAACTTGAAGAGGAAACAAACCATAGAGACAAAACTGAAAACTCCTTTATTTTGTCAACTTTCAAAGAGCTACTACAAACCATGTTGGATTTAGAGTTCCAAAATCACCTTTCTATATAGGAGAGAACAGAGTGAAACATATAAATAATACTGCTACTGTAAACGACCGCTTCAACCTAGAAGAACAAAATTTGGTGAGCCAAGTGGGATTTGTGTGCTTGTCATTACCACCACGTATCATCAACATTGGGTGAAAAAATATTTGCTGGTATTTCGGAAACTCGTAAATTCTTGGAAGGTTGGCAAGCCCTTTCAATGAAAGTACTTTTCCACATTCTCTGCTTAGGGCTACATGAAGCAGAAACAAATCATAGAGACAAAACTGAGAACTCCTTTATTTTGTCAACTTTCAAAGAGCGACTACAAACCATGTTGGATTTAGAGTTCCAAATTCATCTATCTATATAGGAGAGAACAGAGTGAAACCTAAAAATAAAAACTGCTATGTAGACGAACGCTTCAATCTGGAAGAACTCAATTTAGTGAGCCAAGTGGGATTTGTGTACTGATCATTACCACCAAGTATCATCAAGATTGGGTGAAAAAAATTTGCTGGTGTTTCGGAAACTCGTTATTTCTTAGAAGATTGGCAACCCCTTTCAATGAAAGTGCTTTTCCACAGTCTCTGCTTAGGGCTAAATGAAGCGGAAACAAATCATAGATACAATACTGAGAACTCCTTTACTTTGTCAAGTTTCAAAGAGCTACTACAAACCATGTTGGATTTAGAGTTCCAAATTCATCTATCTATATAGGAGAGAACAGAGGGAACTTAAAAAATATAAACTGCTATTGTAAACGAACGCTTCAACGTAGAAGAACAAAATTTGGTGAGTCAAGTGGGATTCGTGTACCAGTCATTACCACCAAGTATCATCAAGATTGGGTGAAAAAATATTTGCTGGTATTTCGGAAACTCGTTATTTCTTAGAAGCGTGGCAATCCCTCTCAATATAAGTGCTTTTCCACAGTCTGTGCGTAGGGCAACTTGAAGAGGAAACAAACCATAGAGACAAAACTGAGAACTCCTTTATTTTGTGAAGTTTCAAAGAGCTATTACACACCATGTTGGATTTAGAGTTCCAAATTCATCTATCTATATAGGAGAGAACAGAGGAAAAACTAAAAACATAAACTGCTACTGAAAACGAACGCTTCATCCTAGAAGAACAACATTTGGTGAGTCAAGTGGAGTTTGTGTACCAATCATTACCACCAAGTATCATCAAGTTTGGTTGAAAAAATATTTGCTGATATTTCGGAAACTCCTTATTTCTTAGAAGCTTGGCAACCCCTCTCAATGAAAGTGCTTTTCCACAATTTGTGCCTAGGGCTACATGAAGAGTAAACAAATCATAGAGAAAAAACAGAGAACTCCTTTATTTTGTCAAGTTTCAAAGAGCTACTACAAACCATGTTGGATTTAGAGTTTCAAATTCATCTATCTATATAGGAGAGAACACAGTGAAACCTAAAAATAAAAACTGCGACTGTAAACGAACGCTTCCACCTAGAAGAACAAAATTGGGTGAGCCAAGTGGGATTTGTGTACAGATCATTACCACCAAGTATCATCAAGATTGGGTGAAGAAATATTTGCTGGTATTTCGGAAACTCGTTATTTCTTAGAAGCTTGGCAACCCCTCTTAATGAAAGTGCTTTTCCACATTCTGTGCCTAGGGCTACTTGAAGAGGAAACAAACAATAGAGACAAAAGTGAGAACTCCTTTATTTTGTCAAGTTTCAAGGAGCTACGACAAACCATGTTGGATTATAGTTCCAAATTCATCTATCTATATAGGAGAGAACAGCGGGAAACCCAAAAATAAAAACTGCTACTGTAAACGAACGCTTCAAACTAGAAGAAGAAAATTAGGTGAGCCAAGTGGGATTTGAGTACTGATCATTACCACAAAGAATCATCAAGATTGGGTGAAAAAATATTTGCTGCTATTTCAAAAACTCGTAATTTCTTGGAAGCTTGGCAACCCCTTTCAATGAAAGTGCTTTCCCACAGTCTCTGCTTAGGGCTACATGAAGCGGAAACAAACCATAGAGACAAAACTGAGAACTTCTTTATTTTGTCATTTTTCAAAGTGCTACTACAAACCATGTTGGATTTAGAGTTCCAAAATCATCTAACTATATTGGAGAGAACAGAGTGAAACCTAAAAATAAAAACTGCTACTGTAAACGAGCGCTTCAACCTAGAAGAACAAAATTTGGTGAGCCAAGTGGGATTCGTGTACTTGTCATTACCACCACGTATGATCAACGTAGGGTGAAAAAATATTTGCTGGAATTTCGGAAAATCATAATTTCCTGCAAGCTTGGCAACCCCTTTCAATTAAAGTGCTTTTGCAGAGTCTCTGCTCAGGGCTACATGAAGCGGAAAAAACCAAAGAGACAAAACTAGAACTCCTTTATCTTGTCAAGTTTCAAAGAGCTACTACAAACCATGTTGGATTTAGAGTTCCATTATCATCTATCTATATAGGAGAGAACAGAGTGAAACCTAATTATAAAAACTTCTACTGTAGACGAACGCTTCAAACTAGAAGAACAAAATTTGGTGAGCCAAGTGGGATTTGTGTACTGATCATTACCACCAAGTATCATGAAGATTGGTGAAAAAATATTTGCTAGTATTTCGGAAACTCATAATTTCTTAGAAGCTTGGCAACCCCTCTCAATGAAAGTGCTTTTACACAGTCTGTGCCTAGGGCTACTTGAAGAGGAAACAACCACAGAGACAAAACGGAGAATTCCTTTATTTTGTCAAGTTTCAAAGAGCTACTACAAACCATGTTGGATTTAGTGTTCCAAATTCATCTATCTATGTAGGAGAGAACAGAGGGAAACCTAAAAATAAAAACTGCTACTGTAAACCAACGCTTCAACCTAGAAGATGAAAATTTGTTGAGCCAAGTGGGATTTGAGTACTGATCATTACCACAAAGTATCATCAAGATTGGGTGAAAAAATATTTGCTGGTATTTAGAAACTCGTTATTTCTTAGAAGCTTGGCAACCCCTATCAATGAAAGTGCTTTTCCACAGTCTGTGCCTAGGGCTACTCGAAGAGGAAACCAACCATAGAGACAAAACTGAGAACTTCTTTATTTTGTCATGTTTCAAAAAGCTACTACAAACCATGTTGGATTTAGAGTTTCAAATTCATCTATCTATATAGGAGAGAACACAGTGAAACCTAAAAATAAAAACTGCGACTGTAAACGAACGCTTCAACCTAGAAGAACAAAATTTGGTGAGCCAAGTGAGTTTTATGCACTGATCATTACCACCGAGTATCATCATGATTGGGTGAAAAAATATTTGCTGGTATTTCGGAAACTCGTTATTTCTTAGACGCTTGGCAACCCCTCTCAATGAAAGTGCTTTTCCACAGTCTGTGCCTAGGACTTCTTGAAGAGGAAACAAACAACAGAGATAAAACTGAGAACTCCTTTATTTTGTCAAGATTCAAAGAGCTACTAAAAACCATGTTGGATTTAGAGTTCCAAATTCAACTATCAATATAGGAGAGAACAGAGTGAAAACTAAATATGAAAAGTGCTACTGTAGACGAACGCTTCAACCTAGAAGAACCAAATTTGGGGAGCCAAATGGGATTGGTGTACTTGTCATTACCACCATGTATCATCAACATTGGGTGAAAAAATATTTGCTGCTATTTCGGAAACTCGTAATTTCTTGGAAGCTTGGCAACCCCTTTCAATGAAAGTGCTTTCCCACAGTCTCTGCTTAGGGCTACATGAAGCGGAAACAAACCATAGAGTTAAAACTGAGAACTTCTTTATTTTGTCATTTTTCAAAGTGCTACTACAAACCATGTTGGATTTAGAGTTCCAAAATCATCTAACTATATTGGAGAGAACAGAGTGAAACCTAAAAATAAAAACTGCTACTGTAAACGAGCGCTTCAACCTACAAGAACAAAATTTGGTGAGCCAAGTGGGATTCGTGTACTTGTCATTACCACCACGTATGATCAACGTAGGGTGAAAAAATATTTGCTGGAATTTCGGAAAATCATAATTTCCTGCAAGCTTGGCAACCCCTTTCAATTAAAGTGCTTTTGCAGAGTCTCTGCTTAGGGCTACATGAAGCGGAAAAAACCAAAGAGACAAAACTAGAACTCCTTTATCTTGTCAAGTTTCAAAGAGCTACTACAAACCATGTTGGATTTAGAGTTCCATTATCATCTATCTATATAGGAGAGAACAGAGTGAAACCTAATTATAAAAACTTCTACTGTAAACGAACGCTTCAAACTAGAAGAACAGAATTTGGTGAGCCAAGTGGGATTTGTGTACTGATCATTACCACCAAGTATCATGAAGATTGGTGAAAAAATATTTGCTAGTATTTCGGAAACTCATAATTTCTTAGAAGCTTGGCAACCCCTCTCAATGAAAGTGCTTTTACACAGTCTGTGCCTAGGGCTACTTGAAGAGGAAACAAACCATAGAGACAAAACTGGGAACTCCATTATTTTGTCAAGTTTCAAAGAGCTACTACAAACCATGTTGGATTTAGAGTTCCAAATTCATCTATCTATATAGGAGAGAGCAGAGTGAAACCTAATTATAAAAACTGCTACTGTAGATGAACGCTTCAAACTAGAAGAACAAAATTTGGTGAGCCAAGTGGGATTTGTGTACTGATCATTACCACCATGTATCATCAAGATTGGGTGAAAAAATATTTGCTGGTGTTTCAGAAACTCGTTATTTCTTAGAAGCTTGGCAACCTCTCTCAAAAAGTGCTTTTCCACAGTCTGTGCCTAGGGCTACTTGAAGAGGAAAGAAACCATAGAGACAAAACTGAGAACTTCTTTATTTTGTCTAGTTTCAAAGAGCTACTACAAACCATGTTGGATTTAGAGTTTCAAATTCATCTATCTATATAGGAGAGAGCAGAGTGAAACCTAAAAATAAAAACTGCTAATGTAAACAAACGCTTCAACCTTGAAGAACAAAATTTGTTGCGCCAAGTGGGATTTGTGTACTTGTCATTACCACCACGTATGATCAACATTTGGTGAAAAAATATTTGCTGCTATTTCGGAAACTCGTAATTTCTTGGAAGCTTGGCAACCCCTTTCAATGAAAGTGCTTTCCCACAGTCTCTGCTTTGGGCTACATGAAGCGCAAACAAATCATAGAGACAAAACTGAGAACTCCTTTATTTTGTCAAGTTTCAAAGAGCTATTACACACCATGTTGGATTTAGAGTTCCAAATTCATCTATCTTTATAGGAGAGAACAGAGTGAAACCTAAATATAAAAACTGCTGCTGTACACGAACGCTTCAACCTAGAAGAACAAAATTTGGTGAGCCAAGTGGGATTTGTGTACTGATCATTACCACCAAGTATCATTAAGAATGGGTGAAAAAATATTTGCTGGTATTTCGGAAACTCGTTATTGCTTCGAAGCTTGGCAACCACTCTCAATGAAAGTGCTTTTCCATAGTGTGTGCCTAGGGCTACTTGAAGAGAAAACAATCCATAGAGACTTAACTGAGAATTAGTTTATTTTGTCAAGTTTCAAAGAGATACTACAAACCATGTTGGATTTAGAGTTATAAATTCATCTATCAATATAGGAGAGAACAGAGTGAAACCTAAAAATAAAAACTGCTACTGTGGACGAACGCTTCAACCTACAAGTGCAAAATTTGACGAGCCAAGTGGGATTTGTGTACTTATCATTACCACCACGTATCATCAATATTGTGTGAAAAAATACATGCTGCTATTTCAGAAACTCGTAATTTCTTGGAAACAGGCAACCCCTTTCAATGAAAGTGCTTTTCCACAGTCACTGCTTAGGGCTACATTAAGCGTAATCAAATCCTAGAGACAAAACTGAGAACTCCTTTATTCTGTCAAGTTTCAAAGTGGTATTACACACCATGTTGGATTTAGAGTTCCAAATTCATCTATCTATATAGGAGAGAACAGAGTGAAACCTAAATATTAAAATTGCTACTGTAAACGAACGCTTTAAAGTAGAAGAACAAAATTTGGTGAGCCAAGTGGGATTTGTGTACTGATCATTACCACCAAGTATCATCAACATTGGGTGAAAAAATATTTGCTGGTATTTCGGAAACTCGTTATTTGTTAGAAGCTTGGCAACCCCTCTCATTGAAAGTGCTTTTCCACAGTCTGTGCCTAGGGCTACTTGAAGAGGAAACAAACCATAGAGAGAAAACTGAGAACTCCTTTATTTTGTCAACTTTCAAAGAGCTACTACAAACCATGTTGGATTTAGAGTTCCAAATTCGTCTATCTATATAGGAGAGAACAGAGTGAAACCTAAAAATAAAAACTGCTATGTAGACGAACGCTTCAATCTGGAAGAACTCAATTTAGTGAGCCAAGTGGGATTTGTGTACTGATCATTACCACCAAGTATCATCAAGATTGGGTGAAAAAATATTTGCTGGTGTTTCGGAAACTCGTTATTTCTTAGAAGATTGGCAACCCCTTTCAATGAAAGTGCTTTTCCACAGTCTCTGCTTAGGTCTACATGAAGCGGATACAAATCATAGAGACAAACCTGAAAACTCCATTATTTTGTCAAGTTTCAAAGAGCTACTACAAACCATGTTGGATTTAGAGTTCCAAATTCATCTATCTATATAGGAGAGAACAGAGGGAACTTAAAAATATAAACTGCTATTGTAAACGAACGCTTCAACGTAGAAGAACAAAATTTGGTGAGTCACGTGGGATTTGTGTACCGATCATGACCACCAAGGATCATCAAGATTAGGTGACAATATTTTTGCTGATATTTCGGAAACTCCTTATTTCTTTGAAGCTTGGCAACCCCTCTCAATTTAAGTGCTTTTCCACAGTCTGTGCCTAGGGCTACTTGAAGCGGAAACAAACCATAGAGTGAAAACTGAGAACTCCTTTATTTTGTCAAATTTCAAAGAGCTACTACAAACCATGTTGGATTTAGAGTTCCAAATTCATCTATCTATATAGGAGAGAACAGAGAGAAACCAAAATATAAAAACTGCTACTGTAGACTAACGCTTCAACCTAGAAGAACACAATTTAGTGAGCCAAGTGGGATTTGTGTACTGATCATTACCACCAAGTATCATCAAGATTGGGTGAAAAAATATTTGCTGGTATTTCGGAAACTCGTAATTTATTGGAAGCTTGGCCACCCCTCTCAATGAAAGTGCTTTTCCACATTCTGTGCCTAGGGCGACTTGAAGAGGAAACAAACCATAGAGACAAAACTGAAAACTCCTTTATTTTGTCAAGTTTCAAAGAGCTATTACACACCATGTTGCATTTAGTGTTCCAAATTCATCTATCTATATAGGAGAGAACAGAGTGAAACCTAAAAATAAAAACTGCTACTGTAAATGAACGCTTCAACCTAGAAGAACAAAATTTGGTGAGCCCAGTGGGATTGGTGTACTTGTCATTACCACCACGTATCATCAACATTGGGTGAAAAAATATTTGCTGGTATTTCGGAAACTCGTAATTTCTTGAAAGATTGGCAACCCCCTTAAATGAAAGTGCTTTTCCACAGTCTCTGCGTTGGGCTACATGAAGAGAAAACAAACCATAGAGACAAAAGTGAGAACTCCTTTACTTTGTCAAGTTTCAAATAGCTATTACACACCATTATGAATTTAGAGTTCCAAATTCATCTATCTATGTAGGAGAGAACAGAGTGAAACCTAAATATAAAAACTGATACTGTAGACGAATGCTTCATCCCAGAAGAACAAAATATGGTGAGCCAAGTCGGATTTGTGTACTGATCATTACCACCAAGTATCATCAACATTCGGTGAGAAAATATTTGCTGGGATTTCGGAAACTCGTTATTTATTAGAGGCTTGGCAACCCGTCTCAATGAAAGTGCTTTTCCACAGTCTGTGCCTAGGACTACTTGAAGAGGAAACAAACCATAGAGAAAAAACTGAGAACTCCTTTATTTTGTCAAGTTTCAAAGAGCAACTACAAACCATGTTGGATTTAGAGTTCCAAATTCATTTATCTATATAGGAGAGAACAGAGTGAAACCTAAATATAAAAACTGCTACTGTAAACGAACGCTTCAACCTAGGAAAACAAAATTTGGTGAGCCAAGTGGGATTTTTGTAATTGTCATTACCACCACGTATCATCAACATTGGGTGAAAAAATATTTGCTGGTATTTCGGAAACTCGTTATTTCTTAGAGGCTTGGCAACCCCTCTCAATGAAAGTGCTTTTCCACAGTCTGTGCCTAGGACTACTTGAAGAGGAAACAAACCATAGAGAAAAAACTGAGAACTCCTTTATTTTGTCAAGTTTCATAGAGCAACTACAAACCATGTTGGATTTAGAGTTCCAAATTCATTTATCTATATAGGAGAGAACAGAGTGAAACCTAAATATAAAAACTGCTACTGTAAACGAAAGCTTCAACCTAGAACAAAATTTGGTGAGCCAAGTGGGATTTGTGTACTGATCATTACCACCAAGTATCATCAACATTGGGTGAAAAAATATTTGCTGGTATTTCGGAAACTCGTAATTTCTTGGAAGCTTGGCAACCCCTTTCAATGAAAATGCTTTTCCACAGTCTCTGCTTAGTGCTACATGAATTGGAAACAAATCATATAGAAAAAACTGAGAACTCCTTTCTTTTGTCAAGTTTCAAAGACCTACTACAAACCATGTTGGATTTAGAGTTCCAAATTCATCTATTTATATAGGAGAGAACAGAGTGAAACCTAAATATAAAAACTGGTACTGTAAACGAACGCTTCAACCTAGGAAAACAAAATTTGGTGAGCCAAGTGGAATTTGTGTACTTGTCATTACCACCACGTATCATCAACATTGGGTGAAAAAATATTTGCTGGTATTTCGGAAACTCGTAATTTATTGGAAGCTTGGCAACCACTTTCAATGAAAGTGCTTTTTCAGAGTCTCTGCTTAGGGGTACATGAAGCGGCAACAAATCAAAGAGACAAAACTTAGAACTCCTTTATTTTGTCAAGTTTCAAAGAGCTACTACAAACCATGTTGGATTTAGAGTTCCAAATTCATCTATCTATATAGGAGAGAACAGAGTGAAACCTAAAAATAAAAACTGCTACTGTAAACGAACGCTTCAACCTAGGAGAACAAAATTTGGTGAGCCAAGTATGATTTGTGTACTTGTCATTACCACCACGGATCATCAACATTGGATGAAAAAATATTTGCTGGTATTTCGGAAACTCGTAATTTATTGGAAGCTTGGCAACCCCTTTCAATGAAAGTGCTTTTCCACAGTCTCTGCTTAGGGCTACATGAAGTGGAAACAAATCATAGAGACAAAACTGAGAAATTCTTTATTTTGTCAAGTTTCAAAGAGCTACTACACACATGTTGGATTTAGAGTTCCAAATTCATCTATCTATATACGAGGGAACAGAGGGAAACTAAAAATATAAACTGCTATTGTAAACGAAAGTTTCAACCTAGAAGAACAAATTTTGGTGAGCCAACTGGGATTTGTGTACGAATCATTACCGCCATGTATCATCAACATTGGGTGAATAATATTTGCTGGTATTTTGGAAACTCTTTATTTCTTAGAAGCTTGGAAACCCCTCTCAATGAAATGCTTTTCCACATTCTGTGCCTAGGGCTACTTGAAGAGTAAACAAACCTTAGAGACAAAACTGAGAACTCCTTTATTTTGTCAAGTTTCAAAGAGCTACTACAAACCATGTTGGATTTAGAGTTACAAATCATCTATCTATGTAGGAGAGAACAGAGTGAAACCTAAATATAAAAACTGCTACTCTAGACGAACGCTTCAACCCAGAAGAACAAAATTTGGTGAGCCAATTGGGGTTTGTGTACTGATCATTACCACCAAGTATCATCAAGATTGGGTGAAAAAATATTTACTGGTATTTCGGAAACTCGTTATTTCTCAGAAGCTTGGCCAATAATCTCAATGAAAGTGCTTTCCCACAGCCTGTGCCTAGGGCTACTTGAAGAGGAAACAAACCATAGAGACAAAACTCACAACTCGTTTATTTTGTCAACTTTCAATGAGCTACTACAAACCACGTTGGAATTAGAGTTCCAAATTCATCTATCTATATAGGAGAGAACAGAGTGAAACCTAAAAATAAAAACTGCTACTGTAAACAAACGCTTCAACCTAGAAGAACAAAATTTGGTGAGCCTAGTGGGATTTGTGTACTTGTCATTACCACCACGTATCATCAACACTGTTTGAAAAAATATTTGCTGGTATTTCGGAAACTCGTAATTTCTTGGAAACCTGGCAAACACTTTCAAGGAAAGTGCTTTTTCACAGTCTCTGCTTATGGCTACATGAAGCGGCAACAAATCAAAGAGACAAAACTGAGAACTCCTTTATTTTGTCAAGTTTCAAAGAGCTACTACAAACCATGTTGGATTTAGAGTTCCAAATTCATCTATCTATATAGGAGAGAACAGAGTGAAACCTAAATATAAAGACTGCTACTGTAGACGAACGCTTCAACCTAGAAGAACAAAATTTGGTGAGCCAAGTGGGATTTGTGTACTTGTCATTACCACCACGGATCATCAACATTGGATTAAAAAATATTTGCTGGTATTTCGGAAACTCGTAATTTATTGGAAGCTTGGCAACCCCTTTCAATGAAAGTGCTTTTCCACAGTCTCTGCTTAGGGCTACATGAACCGGAAACAAATCATAGAGACAAAACAGAGAAATCCTTTATTTTGTCAAGTTTCAAAGAGCTACTACAAACCATGTTGGATTTAGAGTTCCAAATTCATCTATCTATATAGGAGAGAACAGAGGGAAACTATAAAAATATAAACTGCTACTGTAAACGAAAGCTTCAACCTAGAAGAACAAAATTTGGTGAGTCAAGTGGTATTTGTGTACCGATCATTACTACCAAGTATCATCAAGATTGGATGAATAATATTTGCTGGTATTTCGGAAAATCTTTATTTCTTAGAAGCTTGGCAACCCATCTCAATGAAAGTGCTTTTCCACAGTCTGTGCCTAGGGCGACTTGAAGAGGAAACAAACCATAGAGGCAAAACTGAGAACTCCTTTGTTTTGTCATGTTTCAAAGAGCTACTACAAACCATGTTGGATTTAGAGTTCCAAATTCATCTGTCAATATAGGAGAGAACAGAGTGAAACCTAAAAATAAAAACTGGTACTGTAGACGAATGCTTCAACCCAGAAGAACAAAATATGGTGAGAAAGGGGGATTTGTGTACTGATCATTACCACCAAGTATCATCAAGATTGGGTGAAAAAATATTTGCTGGTGTTTCGGAAACTCGTTATTTCTTAAAACCTTGGCAACCCCTCTCAATGAAAGTGCTTTTCCACAGTCTGTGCCTAGGGCGAATTGAAGAGGAAACAAACCATAGAGACAAAACTGAAAACCCCTTTATTTTTTCAAGTTTCAAAGAGCTATTGCAGACCATGTTGGATTTAGAGTTCCAAATTCATCTATCTATATAGGAGAGAACAGAGTGAAACCTAAAAATAAAAACTGCTACTGTAAAAGAACGCTTCAACCTAGAAGAACAAAATTTGGTGAGCCAAGTGGGATTTGAGTACTTGTCATTACCACCACGTATCATCAACATTGGGTGAAAAAATATTTGCTGGTATTTCGGAAACTCGGAATTTCTTGGAAGCTTGGCAACCCCTTTCAATGAAAGTGCTTTTCCACAGTCACTGCTTAGGGCTACATAAAGCGGAAACCAATCATAGAGAAAAAAACTGAGCACTCTTTTATTTTGTCAACTTTCAAAGAGCTACTACAAACCATGTTGGATTTAGAGTTCCAAATTCATGTATCTATATAGGAGAGAACAGAGTGAAACCTAAAAATAAAAACTGCTACTGTAAACGAACGCTTCAACCTAGGAGAACAAAATTTGGTGAGCCAAGTGGGATTTGTGTATTTGTCATTACCACCACGGATCATCAACATTGGATTAAAAAATATTTGCTGGTATTTCGGAAACTCGTAATTTATTGGAAGCTTGGCAACCCCTTTCAATGAAAGTGCTTTTCCACAGTCTCTGCTTAGGGCTTCATGAACCGGAAACAAATCATAGAGACAAAACTGAGAAATCCTTTATTTTGTCAAGTTTCAAAGAGCTACTACAAACCATGTTGGATTTAGAGTTATAAAAATCATCTATCTAAATAGGAGAGAACAGAGTGAAACCTAAAAATAAAAACTGCTACTGTAAACAAACGCTTCAATCTAGAAGAAGAAATTTTGGTGAGCCAACTGGGATTTGTGTACTAATCATTACCACGAAGTATCATCAAGATTCGGTGAAAAAATATTTGCTGGTATTTCGGAAACTCGTTATTTCTTAAAACCTTGGGAACCCTTCTCAACGAAAGAGCTTTTCCACAGTCTGTGCCTAGGGCGACTTGAAGAGGAAACAAACCATAGAGGCAAAACTGAGAACTCCTTTATTTTGTCATGTTTCAAAGAGCTACTACAAACCATGTTGGATTTAGAGTTCCAAATTCATCTATCAATATAGGAGAGAACAGAGTGAAACCTAAAAATAAAAACTGCTACTGTAGACGAATGCTTCAACACAGAAGAACAAAATATGGTGAGAAAGTGGGATTTGTGTACTGATCATTACCACCAAGTATCATCAAGATTGCGTGAAAAAATATTTGCTGGTGTTTCGGAAACTCGATATTTCTTAAAACCTTGGCAACCCCTCTAAATAAAAGTGCTTTTCCACACTCTGTGCCTAGGGCGAATTGAAGAGGAAACAAACAATAGAGACAAAACTGAGAAATCCTTTACTTTGTCAAGTTTCAAAGAGCTATTACACACCATGTTGGATTTAGAGTTCCAAATCATCTATCTATGTAGGAGAGAACTGAGTGAAACCTAAATATAAAAACTGCTACTCTAGACGAAAGCTTCAACCCAGCAGAACAAAATTTTGAGCCAAGGGGTTTGTGTACTGATCATTACCACCAAGTATCATCAAGATTGGGTGAAAAAATATTTACTGGTATTTCGGAAACTCGTTATTTCTTAGAAGCTTGGTAACCCATCTCAATGAAAGTGCTCTTCCACCGTCTGTGCCTAGGGCTACTTGAAGAGGAAACAAAAAATAGAGAGAAAACTGACAACTCCTTTATTTTGTAAACTTTCAAAGAGCTACTACAATCCATGTTGGAATTAGAGTTCCAAATTCATCTATCTATATAGGAGAGAACAGAGTGAAACCTAAAAATAAAAACTGCTACTGTAAATGAACGCTTCAACCTAGAAGAACAAAATTTGGTGAGCCAAGTGAGATTTGTGTACTTGTCATTACCACCACGTATCATCAACACTGGCTGAAAAAATATTTGCTGGTATTTCGGAAACTCGTAATTTCTTGGAAACCTGGCAACCCCTTTCAATGAAAGGGCTTTTCCACAGTCTCTGCTTAGGGCTACATCATGCGGAAACAAATAATAGAGACAAATCTGAAAACTCCTTTATTTTGTCAAGTTTCAAAGAGCTACTACAAACCATGTTGGATTTAGAGTTCCGAATTCATATATCTATATAGTAGAGAACAGAGTGAACTTAAAATTATAAACTGCTACTGTAAACGAACGCTTCAACCTAGAAGAACAAAATTTGGTGAGTCAAGGGGGATTTGTATACCAATCATTACCACCACGTATCATCAACATTGGGTGAAAAAATATTTACTGGTATTTCGGAAACTCCTAATTTCTTGGACGCTTGGCAACCCCTTTCAATGAATATGCTTTTCCACAGTCTCTGCTTAGGGCTACATGAAGCGGAAACAAATCATAGAGACAAAACTGAGAACTCCTTTCTTTTGTCAAGTTTCAAAGAGCTACTACAAACCATGTTGGATTTAGAGTTCCAAATTCATCTATTTATATAGGAGAGAACAGAGTGAAACCTAAATATAAAAACTGCTACTGTAAATGAACGCTTGAACCTAGAGAACAAAATTTGGTGAGCCAAGTGGGATTTGTGTACTTGTCATTACCACCACGGATCATCAACATTGGATGAAAAAATATTTGTTGGTATTTCGGAAACTCGTTATTTATTGGAAGCTTGGCAACCCCTTTCAATGAAAGTGCATTTCCTCAGTCTCTGCTTAGGGCTACATGAAGCGGAAACAAATCATAGAGACAAAACCGAGAAATCCTTTATTTTGTCAAGTTTCAAAGAGCTACTATAAACCATGTTGGATTTAGAGTTCCAAATTCATCTATCTATATAGGAGAGAACAGAGGGAACTTAAAAATATAAACTGCTACTGTAAACGAACGCTTCAACCTAGAAGAACAAAATTTGGTGAGTAAAGTGGGATTTGTGTACCAATCATTGCCACCACGTATCATCAAGATTGGGTGAAAAAATATTTGCTGGTATTTCGGAAACTCGTTATTTCTTAGAAGCTTGGCAACCCCTCTCAATGAAAGTGCTTTTCAACAGTCTGTGCCTAGAACTACTTGAAGAGGAAACAAACCATAGAGACAAAACTGAGAACTCCTTTCTTTTATCAAGTTTCAAAGAGCTACTACAAACCATGTTGGATTTAGAGTTCCAAATTCATCTATCTATATAGGAGAGAACAGAGTGAAACCTAAAAATAAAAACTCCTCTGTAAACGAACGCTTCAACCTAGGAAAACAAAATTTGGTGAGCCAAGTGGGATTTGTGTACTTGTCATTACCACCACGTATCATCAACATTGGGTGAAAAAATATTTGCAGGTATTTCGGAAACTCATAATTTATTGGAAGCTTGGCAACCACTTTCAATGAAAGTGCTTCTTCACAGTCTCTGCTTAGGGCTACATGAAGCGGCAACAAATCAAAGAGACAAAACTGAGAACTCCTTTATTTTGTCAAGTTTCAAAGAGCTACTACAAGCCATGATTGATTTAGAGTTCCAAATTCATCTATCTATATAGGAGAGAACAGAGGGAAACTAAAAATATAAACTGCTACTGTAACCGAACGATTCAACCTAGAAGAACAAAATTTGGTGAGTCAAGTGGGATTTGTGTACCAATCATTACCACCAAGTATCATCAAGATTGGGTGAAAAAATATTTGCTGGTATTTCGGAAACTCGTTATTTCTTAGAGGCTTGGCAACCCCTCTCAATGAAAGTGCTTTTCAACAGTCTGTGCCTAGAACTACATGAAGAGGAAACAAACCATAGAGACAAAACTGAGAACTCCTTTCTTTTATCAAGTTTCAAAGAGCTACTACAAACCATGTTGGATTTAGAGTTCCAAATTCATCTATCTATATAGGAGAGAACAGAGTGAAACCTAAAAATAAAAACTCCTCTGTAAACGAACTCTTCAACCTAGGAAAAAAAATATTTGGTGAGCCAAGTGGGATTTGTGTACTTGTCATTACCACCACGTATCATCAACATTGGGTGAAAAAATATTTGCAGGTATTTCGGAAACTCATAATTTATTGGAAGCTTGGCAACCACTTTCAATCAAAGTGCTTTTTCACAGTCTCTGCTTAGGGCTACATGAAGCGGCAACAAATCAAAGAGACAAAACTGAGAACTCCTTTATTTTGTCAAGTTTCAAAGAGCTACTACAAGCCATGTTGGATTTAGAGTTCCAAATTCATCTATCTATATAGGAGAGAACAGAGGGAAACTAAAAATATAAACTGCTACTGTAACCGAACGATTCAACCTAGAAGAACAAAATTTGGTGAGTCAAGTGGAATTTGTGAACCAATCATTACCACCAAGTATCATCAACATTGGGTGAAAAAATATTTGCTGGTATTTCGGAAACTCGTTATTTCTTAGAGGCTTGGCAACCCCTCTCGTGAAAGTGCTTTTCAACAGTCTGTGCCTAGAACTACTTGAAGAGGAAACAAACCATAGAGACAAAACTGAGAACTCCTTTCTTTTATCAAGTTTCAAAGAGCTACTACAAACCATGTTGGATTTAGAGTTCCAAATTCATCTATCTATATAGGAGAGAACAGAGTGAAACCTAAAAATAAAAACTCCTCTGTAAACGAACGCTTCAACCTAGGAAAACAAAATTTGGTGAGCCAAGTGGGATTTGTGTACTTGTCATTACCACCACGTATCATCAACATTGGGTGAAAAAATATTTGCAGGTATTTCGGAAACTCATAATTTATTGGAAGCTTGGCAACCACTTTCAATGAAAGTGCTTCTTCACAGTCTCTGCTTAGGGCTACATGAAGCGGCAACAAATCAAAGAGACAAAACTGAGAACTCCTTTATTTTGTCAAGTTTCAAAGAGCTACTACAAGCCATGATTGATTTAGAGTTCCAAATTCATCTATCTATATAGGAGAGAACAGAGGGAAACTAAAAATATAAACTGCTACTGTAACCGAACGATTCAACCTAGAAGAACAAAATTTGGTGAGTCAAGTGGGATTTGTGTACCAATCATTACCACCAAGTATCATCAAGATTGGGTGAAAAAATATTTGCTGGTATTTCGGAAACTCGTTATTTCTTAGAGGCTTGGCAACCCCTCTCAATGAAAGTGCTTTTCAACAGTCTGTGCCTAGAACTACATGAAGAGGAAACAAACCATAGAGACAAAACTGAGAACTCCTTTCTTTTATCAAGTTTCAAAGAGCTACTACAAACCATGTTGGATTTAGAGTTCCAAATTCATCTATCTATATAGGAGAGAACAGAGTGAAACCTAAAAATAAAAACTCCTCTGTAAACGAACTCTTCAACCTAGGAAAAAAAATATTTGGTGAGCCAAGTGGGATTTGTGTACTTGTCATTACCACCACGTATCATCAACATTGGGTGAAAAAATATTTGCAGGTATTTCGGAAACTCATAATTTATTGGAAGCTTGGCAACCACTTTCAATCAAAGTGCTTTTTCACAGTCTCTGCTTAGGGCTACATGAAGCGGCAACAAATCAAAGAGACAAAACTGAGAACTCCTTTATTTTGTCAAGTTTCAAAGAGCTACTACAAGCCATGTTGGATTTAGAGTTCCAAATTCATCTATCTATATAGGAGAGAACAGAGGGAAACTAAAAATATAAACTGCTACTGTAACCGAACGATTCAACCTAGAAGAACAAAATTTGGTGAGTCAAGTGATATTTGTGTACTGATCATTACTAACAAGTATCATCAAGATTGGGTGAATAATATTTGCTGGTATTTCGAAAACTCTTTATTTCTTAGAAGCTTGGCAACCCATCTCAATGAAAGTGCTCTTCCACAGTCTGTGCCTTGGGGTACTTGAAGAGGAAACAAACCATAGAGACAAAAGTGACAACTCCTTTATTTTGTCAACTTTCAAAGAGGTACTACAAACCATGTTGGAATTAGAGTTCCAAATTCATCTATCTATATAGGAGAGAACAGAGTGAAACCTAAAAATAAAAACTGCTACTGAAAACGAACGCTTCAACATAGAAGAACAAAATTTGGTGAGCCAAGTGAGATTTGTGTACTTGTCATTACCACCACGTATCATCAACACTGGCTGAAAAAATATTTGCTGGTATTTCGGAAACTCGTAATTTCTTGGAAACCTGGCAACCCCTTTCAATGAAAGGGCTTTTCCACAGTCTCTGCTTAGGGCTACATCATGCGGAAACAAATAATAGAGACAAATCTGAAAACTCCTTTATTTTGTCAAGTTTCAAAGAGCTACTACAAACCATGTTGGATTTAGAGTTCCGAATTCATATATCTATATAGTAGAGAACAGAGTGAACTTAAAATTATAAACTGCTACTGTAAACGAACGCTTCAACCTAGAAGAACAAAATTTGGTGAGTCAAGGGGGATTTGTATACCAATCATTACCACCACGTATCATCAACATTGGGTGAAAAAATATTTGCTGGTATTCGGAAACTCGTTATTTCTTAGAGGCTTGGCAACCCCTCTCAATGAAAGTGCTTTTCAACAGTCTGTGCCTAGAACTACATGAAGAGGAAACAAACCATAGAGACAAAACTGAGAACTCCTTTCTTTATCAAGATTCAAAGAGCTACTACAAACCATGTTGGATTTAGAGTTCCAAATTCATCTATCTATATAGGAGAGAACAGAGTGAAACCTAAAAATAAAAACTCCTCTGTAAACGAACTCTTCAACCTAGGAAAAAAAATATTTGGTGAGCCAAGTGGGATTTGTGTACTTGTCATTACCACCACCGTATCATCAACATTGGGTGAAAAATATTTGCAGGTATTTCGGAAACTCATAATTTATTGGAAGCTTGGCAACCACTTTCAATCAAAGTGCTTTTTCACAGTCTCTGCTTAGGGCTACATGAAGCGGCAACAAATCAAAGAGACAAAACTGAGAACTCCTTTATTTTGTCAAGTTTCAAAGAGCTACTACAAGCCATGTTGGATTTAGAGTTCCAAATTCATCTATCTATATAGGAGAGAACAGAGGGAAACTAAAAATATAAACTGCTACTGTAACCGAACGATTCAACCTAGAAGAACAAAATTTGGTGAGTCAAGTGGAATTTGTGAACCAATCATTACCACCAAGTATCATCAACATTGGGTGAAAAAATATTTGCTGGTATTTCGGAAACTCGTTATTTCTTAGAGGCTTGGCAACCCCTCTCGTGAAAGTGCTTTTCACAGTCTGTGCCTAGAACTACTTGAAGAGGAAACAAACCATAGAGACAAAACTGAGAACTCCTTTCTTTTATCAAGTTTCAAAGAGCTACTACAAACCATGTTGGATTTAGAGTTCCAAATTCATCTATCTATATAGGAGAGAACAGAGTGAAACCTAAAAATAAAAACTCCTCTGTAAACGAACGCTTCAACCTAGGAAAACAAAATTTGGTGAGCCAAGTGGGATTTGTGTACTTGTCATTACCACCACGTATCATCAACATTGGGTGAAAAAATATTTGCAGGTTTTTCGGAAACTCATAATTTATTGGAAGCTTGGCAACCACTTTCAATGAAAGTGCTTTTTCACAGTCTCTGCTTAGGGCTACATGAAGCGGCAACAAATCAAAGAGACAAAACTGAGAACTCCTTTATTATGTCAAGTTTCAAAAAAGCTACTACAAGCCATGTTGGATTTAGAGTTCCAAATTCATCTATCTATATAGGAGAGAACAGAGGGAAACTAAAAATATAAACTGCTACTGTAACTGAACGATTCAACCTAGAAGAACAAAATTTGGTGAGTCAAGTGGAATTTGTGTACCAATCATTACCACCAAGTATCATCAGATTGGGTGAAAAAATATTTGCTGGTATTTCGGAAACTCGTTATTTCTTAGAGGCTTGGCAACCCCTCTCAATGAAAGTGCTTTTCCACAGTCTGTGCCTAGGACTACTTGAAGAGGAAACAAACCATAGAGTAAAAACTGAGAACTCCTTTATTTTGTCAACTTTCAAAGAGCTACTACAACTATGTTGGATTTAGAGTTCCAAATTCATCAATCTATGTAACAGAGAATAGAGGGAACCTAAAAATATAAAGTGCTACTGTAAACGAACGCGTCAACCTAGCAGAAAAAATTTGGTGAGCCAAGTGGGATTTGAGTACTGATCATTACCACCAACTATCATCAACACTGGCTGAAAAAATATTTGCTGGTATTTCGGAACTCGTAATTTCTTGGAAACCTGGCAACCCCTTTCAATGAAAGGCTTTTCCACAGTCTGTGCTTAGGGCTACATCATGCGGAAACAAATAATAGAGACAAATCTGAAAACTCCTTTATTTTGTCAAGTTTCAAAGAGCTACTACAAACCATGTTGGATTTAGAGTTCCAAATTCATCAATCGATATAGGAGAGAACACAGTGAACTTAAAATAATAAACTGCTACTGTAAACGAACGCTTCAACCTAGAAGAACAAAATTTGGTGAGTCAAAGTGAGATTTGTGTACAAATCATTACCACCACGTATCATCAAGATTGGGTGAAAAAATATTTGCTGGTATTTCGGAAACTCGTTTTTTCTTAGAAGCTTGGCAACCCCTCTCAAAGAAGTGCTTTTCAACAGTCTGTGCTAGGACTACTTGAAGAGGAAACAAACCATAGAGACAAAACTGAGAACTCCTTTCTTTTATCAAGTTTCAAAGAGCTACTACAAACCATGTTGGATTTAGAGTTCCAAATTCATCTACCTATATAGGAGAGAACAGAGTGAAACCTAAATATAAAAACTGCTACTGTAAACGAACTCTTTAAACTAAAAGAACAAAAATTTGGTGAGCCAAGTGGGATTTGTGTACTTTTCATTACCACCACGGATCATGAACATTGGATGAAAAAATATTTGCTGGTATTTCGGAAACTCGTTATTTATTGGAAGCTTGGCAACCCCTTTCAATGAAAGTGCTTTTCCTCAGTCTCTGCTTAGGGCTACATGAAGCGGAAACAAATCATAGAGACAAAACAGAGAAATCCTTATTTTGTCAAGTTTCAAAGAGCTACTACAAACCATGTTGGATTTAGAGTTCCAAATTCATCTATCTATATAGGAGAGAACAGAGGGAAACTAAAAATATTAACTGCTACTGTAAACGAAAGCTTCAACCTAGAAGAACAAAATTTGGTGAGTCAAGTGATATTTGTGTACTGAAAATTACTAACAAGTATCATCAAGATTGGGTGAATAATATTTGCTGGTATTTCGAAAACTCTTTATTTCTTAGAAGCTTGGCAACCCATCTCAATGAAAGTGCTCTTCCACAGTCTGTGCCTTGGGGTACTTGAAGAGGAAACAAACCATAGAGACAAAAGTGACAACTCCTTTATTTTGTCAACTTTCAAAGAGGTACTACAAAACCATGTTGGAATTAGAGTTCCAAATTCATCTATCTATATAGGAGAGAACAGAGTGAAACCTAAAAATAAAAACTGCTACTGAAAACGAACGCTTCAACATAGAAGAACAAAATTTGGTGAGCCAAGTGAGATTTGTGTACTTGTCATTACCACCACGTATCATCAACACTGGCTGAAAAAATATTTGCTGGTATTTCGGAAACTCGTAATTTCTTGGAAACCTGGCAACCCCTTTCAATGAAAGGGCTTTTCCACAGTCTCTGCTTAGGCTACATCATGCGGAAACAAATAATAGAGACAAATCTGAAACTCCTTTATTTTGTCAAGTTTCAAGGAGCTACTACAAACCATGTTGGATTTAGAGTTCCGAATTCATATATCTATATAGTAGAGAACAGAGTGAACTTAAAATTATAAACTGCTACTGTTAACGAACGCTTCAACCTAGAAGAACAAAATTTGGTGAGTCAAGGGGGATTTGTATACCAATCATTACCACCACGTATCATCAACATTGGGTGAAAAAATATTTGCTGGTATTTCGGAAACTCCTAATTTCTTGGACGCTTGGCAACCCCTTTCAATGAATATGCTTTTCCACAGTCTCTGCTTAGGGCTACATGAAGCGGAAACAAATCATAGAGACAAAACTGAGAACTCCTTTCTTTTGTCAAGTTTCAAAGAGCTACTACAAACCATGTTGGATTTAGAGTTCCAAATTCATCTATTTATATAGGAGAGAACAGAGTGAAACCTAAATATAAAAACTGCTACTGTAAATGAACGCTTGAACCTAGAGAACAAAATTTGGTGAGCCAAGTGGGATTTGTGTACTTGTCATTACCACCACGGATCATCAACATTGGATGAAAAAATATTTGTTGGTATTTCGGAAACTCGTTATTTATTGGAAGCTTGGCAACCCCTTTCAATGAAGGTGCTTTTTCTCAGTCTCTGCTTAGGGCTACATGAAGCGGAAACAAATCATAGAGACAAAACAGAGAAATCCTTTATTTTGTCAAGTTTCAAAGAGCTACTATAAACCATGTTGGATTTAGAGTTCCAAATTCATCTATCTATATAGGAGAGAACAGAGGGAACTTAAAAATATAAACTGCTACTGTAAACGAACGCTTCAACCTAGAAGAACAAAATTTGGTGAGTAAAGTGGGATTTGTGTACCAATCATTGCCACCACGTATCATCAAGATTGGGTGAAAAAATATTTGCTGGTATTTCGGAAACTCGTTATTTCTTAGAAGCTTGGCAACCCCTCTCAATGAAAGTGCTTTTCAACAGTCTGTGCCTAGAACTACTTGAAGAGGAAACAAACCATAGAGACAAAACTGAGAACTCCTTTCTTTTATCAAGTTTCAAAGAGCTACTACAAACCATGTTGGATTTAGAGTTCCAAATTCATCTATCTATATAGGAGAGAACAGAGTGATACCTAAAAATAAAAACTCCTCTGTAAACGAACGCTTCAACCTAGGAAAACAAAATTTGGTGAGCCAAGTGGGATTTGTGTACTTGTCATTACCACCACGTATCATCAACATTGGGTGAAAAAATATTTGCAGGTATTTCGGAAACTCATAATTTATTGGAAGCTTGGCAACCACTTTCAATGAAAGTGCTTCTTCACAGTCTCTGCTTAGGGCTACATGAAGCGGCAACAAATCAAAGAGACAAAACTGAGAACTCCTTTATTTTGTCAAGTTTCAAAGAGCTACTACAAGCCATGTTGGATTTAGAGTTCCAAATTCATCTATCTATATAGGAGAGAACAGAGGGAAACTAAAAATATAAACTGCTACTGTAACCGAACGATTCAACCTAGAAGAACAAAATTTGGTGAGTCAAGTGGAATTTGTGAACCAATCATTACCACCAAGTATCATCAACATTGGGTGAAAAAATATTTGCTGGTATTTCGGAAACTCGTTATTTCTTAGAGGCTTGGCAACCCCTCTCGTGAAAGTGCTTTTCAACAGTCTGTGCCTAGAACTACTTGAAAAGGAAACAAACCATAGAGACAAAACTGAGAACTCCTTTCTTTTATCAAGTTTCAAAGAGCTACTACAAACCATGTTGGATTTAGAGTTCCAAATTCATCTATCTATATAGGAGAGAACAGAGTGAAACCTAAAAATAAAAACTCCTCTGTAAACGAACGCTTCAACCTAGGAAAACAAAATTTGGTGAGCCAAGTGGGATTTGTGTACTTGTCATTACCACCACGTATCATCAACATTGGGTGAAAAAATATTTGCAGGTTTTTCGGAAACTCATAATTTATTGGAAGCTTGGCAACCACTTTCAATGAAAGTGCTTTTTCAGTCTCTGCTTAGGGCTACATGAAGCGGCAACAAATCAAAGAGACAAAACTGAGAACTCCTTTATTATGTCAAGTTTCAAAAAGCTACTACAAGCCATGTTGGATTTAGAGTTCCAAATTCATCTATCTATATAGGAGAGAACAGAGGGAAACTAAAAATATAAACTGCTACTGTAACCGAACGATTCAACCTAGAAGAACAAAATTTGGTGAGTCAAGTGGAATTTGTGTACCAATCATTACCACCAAGTATCATCAAGATTGGGTGAAAAAATATTTGCTGCTATTTCGGAAACTCGTTATTTCTTAGAGGCTGGGCAACCCCTCTCAATGAAAGTGCTTTTCCACAGTCTGTGCCTAGGACTACTTGAAGAGGAAACAAACCATAGAGTAAAAACTGAGAACTCCTTTATTTTGTCAACTTTCAAAGAGCTACTACAAACTATGTTGGATTTAGAGTTCCAACTTCATCAATCTATGTAACAGAGAATAGAGGGAACCTAAAAATATAAAGTGCTACTGTAAACGAATGCGTCAACCTAGCAGAAAAAATTTGGTGAGCCAAGTGGGATTTGTGTACTGATCATTACCACCAACTATCATCAACACTGGCTGAAAAAATATTTGCTGGTATTTCGGAAACTCGTAATTTCTTGGAAACCTGGCAACCCCTTTCAATGAAAGGGCTTTTCCACAGTCTCTGCTTAGGGCTACATCATGCGGAAACAAATAATAGAGACAAATCTGAAAACTCCTTTATTTTGTCAAGTTTCAAAGAGCTACTACAAACCATGTTGGATTTAGAGTTCCAAATTCATCTATCGATATAGGAGAGAACAGAGTGAACTTAAAATAATAAACTGCTACTGTAAACGAACGCTTCAACCTAGAAGAACAAAATTTGGTGAGTCAAGTGAGATTTGTGTACAAATCATTACCACCACGTATCATCAAGATTGGGTGAAAAAATATTTGCTGGTATTTCGGAAACTCGTTTTTTCTTAGAAGCTTGGCAACCCCTCTCAATGAAAGTGCTTTTCAACAGTCTGTGCCTAGGACTACTTGAAGAGGAAACAAACCATAGAGACAAAACTGAGAACTCCTTTCTTTTATCAAGTTTCAAAGAGCTACTACAAACCATGTTGGATTTAGAGTTCCAAATTCATCTACCTATATAGGAGAGAACAGTGTGAAACCTAAATATAAAAACTGCTACTGTAAACGAACTCTTTAACCTAAAAGAACAAAATTTGGTGAGATAAGTGGGATTTGTGTACTTTTCATTACCACCACGGATCATGAACATTGGATGAAAAAATATTTGCTGGTATTTCGGAAACTCGTTATTTATTGGAAGCTTGGCAACCCCTTTCAATGAAAGTGCTTTTCCTCAGTCTCTGCTTAGGGCTACATGAAGCGGAAACAAATCATAGAGACAAAACAGAGAAATCCTTTATTTTGTCAAGTTTCAAAGAGCTACTACAAACCATGTTGGATTTAGAGTTCCAAATTCATCTATCTATATAGGAGAGAACAGAGGGAAACTAAAAATATTAACTGCTACTGTAAACGAAAGCTTCAACCTAGAAGAACAAAATTTGGTGAGTCAAGTGATATTTGTGTACTGATCATTACTAACAAGTATCATCAAGATTGGGTGAATAATATTTGCTGGTATTTCGAAAACTCTTTATTTCTTAGAAGCTTGGCAACCCTTCTCAATGAGAGTGCTCTTCCACAGTCTGTGCCTTGGGGTACTTGAAGAGGAAACAAAACATAGAGACAAAAGTGACAACTCCTTTATTTTGTCAACTTTCAAAGAGGTACTACAAACCATGTTGGAATTAGAGTTCCAAATTCATCTATCTATATAGGAGAGAACAGAGTGAAACCTAAAAATAAAAACTGCTACTGAAAACGAACGCTTCAACATAGAAGAACAAAATTTGTTGAGTCAAGTGGGATTTGTGTACCGATCGTAAACACCAAGTATCATCAAGATTGGGTGAAAAAATATTTGCTGGTATTTCGGAAACTCATAATTTCGTGGAAGGTTAGGATCCCTCTAATTTAAAGTGCATATTTGCAGTGTGTGCCTAGGGCTACTTGAAGACGAAACAAACCATAGAGACAAAACAGAGAACTCCTTTATTTTGTCAAGTTTCAAAGAGCTACTACAAACCATGTTGGATTTAGAGTTCCAAATTCATCTATCTATATAGGAGAGAACAGAGTGAAACCTAAATATAAAAATTGCTACTGTAGACGAACGCGTCAACGTAGAAGAACAAACTTTGGTGAGCCAAGTGGGATTTGTGTACTTGTCACTACCACCACGTATCATCAACTTTGGGTGAAAAAATATTTGCTGGTATATCGGAAACCCGTTATTTTTTAGAAGCTTGTCAACCCCTCTCAATGAAAGTGCTTATCCACAGTCTGTGCCTAGGGCTACTTGAAGAGGATACAAACCATAGAGACAAAACTGAGAACTCCTTTATTTTGTCATGTTTCAAAGAGCTACTACAAGCCATGTTGGATTTAGAGTTCCAAATACATCTATCAATATAGGAGAGAACAGAGTGAAACCTAAATATAAAAACTGCTACTGTAGATGAACGCGTCAACGTAGAAGAATAAAAATTGGTGAGCCAAGTGGGATTTGTGTACCGATCATTACCACCAAGTATCATCAAGATTGGGTGAAAAAATATTTGCTGCTATTTAGGAAACTCGTTATTTCTTAGAAGCTTGGCAACCCATCTCAATGAAAGTGCTTTTCCACAGTCTGTGCCTAGGGCTACTTGAAGAGGAAACAAACCATAGAGACAAAACTGACAACTCCTTTATTTTGTCAACTTTCAAAGAGCTACTACAAACCATGTTGGAATTAGAGTTCCAAATTCATCTATCTATATAGGAGAGAACAGAGTGAAACCTAAAAATAAAAACTCCTCTGTAAATGAACGTTTCAACCTAGGAAAACAAAATTTGGTGAGCCAAGTGGGATTTGTGTACTTGTCATTACCACCACGTATCATCAACATTGGGTGAAAAAATATTTGCTGGAATTTCGGAAACTCGTAATTTATTGGAATCTTGGCAACCACTTTCAATGAAAGTGCTTTTTCACAGTCTCTGCTTAGGGCTACATGAAGCGGCAACAAATCAAAGAGACAAAACTGAGAACTCCTTTATTTTGTCAAGTTTCAAAGAGCTACTACAAACCATGTTGGATTTAGAGTTCCAAATTCATCTACCTATATAGGAGAGAATAGAATGAAACCTAAAAATATAAACTGCTACTGTAAACGAATGCTTCAACTTAGAAGAAGAAATTTTGGTGAGCCAACTGGGATTTGTGTAGTAATCATTACCACCAATTATCATCAAGATTGGGTGAAAAAATATTTGCTGGTATTTTGGAAAGTCGTTATTTCTTTAAACCTGGGCAACCCTTCTCAATGAAAGTGCTTTTCCACAGTCTGTGCCTAGGGCTACTTGAAGAGGAAACAAACCATAGAGACAAAACTGAGAACTCCTTTATTTTGTCAAGTTTCAAAGAGCTACTGCAAACCATGTTGGATTTAGAGTTCCAAATTCATCTATCTATATAGGAGAGAACAGAGTGAACCCTAAAAATATAAACTGCTACTGTAAACAAACGCTTGAACCTAGAAGAACAATATTTGGTGAGGTAGTGGGATTTGTGTACTTGTCAATACCACCACGTATCATCAACATTGGGTGAAAAAAATACTTGTTGGTATTTCGAAAACACGTAATTCTTGGAAGCTTGGCAACCCATTTCAATGAAAGTGCATTTCCACAGTCTCTTCTTAAGGCTACATGAAGCGGAAACAAATCATAGAGACAAAACTGAAAACTCCTTTATTTTGTCAAGTTACAAAGAGCTACTACAAACCTTGGTGGATTTAGAGTTCCAAATTCATCTATCTATATAGAGAGAACAGACTGAAACCTAAATATAAAAACTACTACTGTAGATGAACGCTTCAACCTAGAAGAACAAATTTGGTGAGCCAAGTGGGATTTGTGTACTGATCATTACCACCAAGTATCATCAAGATTGGGTGAAAAAATATTTGCAGGCATTTCGGAAACTCGATATTTTTTAGAAGCTTGTCAACCCCTCTCAATGAAAGTGCTTTTCCACAGTCTGTGCCTAGGGCTACTTGAAAGAGGAAACAAACCATAGAGACAAAACTGAAAACTCCTTTATTTTGTGAAATTTCAAAGAGCTACTACAAGCCATGTTGGATTTAGAGTTCCAAATACATCTATCAATATAGGAGAGAACAGAGAGAAACCTAAATATAAAAACTGCTACTGTAGATGAACGCGTCAACGTAGAAGAATAAAAATTGGTGAGCCAAGTGGGATTTGTGTACTTGTCATTACCACCACGTATCATCAACACTGCTGAAAAAATATTTGCTGGTATTTCGGAAACTCTTAATTTCTTGGAAACCTGGCATCCCCTTTCAATGATAGTGCTTTTCCACAGTCTCTGCTCAGGGCTACATCATGCGGAAACAAATAATAGAGACGAATCTGAAAACTACTTTATTTTGTCACGTTTCAAAGAGCTACTAGAAACCATGTTAGATTTAGAGTTCCAAATTCATCTATCTATATAGGAGAGAACAGAGTGAAAAATAAATATAAAAACTGCTACGGTAGACGAACGCTTCTACCTAGAGGAACAAAATTTGGTGAGCCAAGTGGGATTTGTGTACTGACCATTACCACCAAGTATCATCAACATTGGGTGAAAAAATATTTGCTCGTATTTCGGAAACTCGTTATTTCTTAGAAGCTTGGCAACCCCTTTCAATGAAAGTGCTTTTCCACAGTCTCTGCTTAGGGCTACATGAAGCGGAAACCAATCATAGAGACAAAACTGAGAACTCCTTTATTTTGTCAAGTTTCAAAGAGCTACTACAACCATGTTGGATTACAGTTCCAAATTCATCTATCTATATAGGAGAGAACAAAGGGAACTTAAAAATATAAACTGCTACTGTAAACAAACGCTTCAACCTAGAAGATCAAATTTGGTGAGTCAAGTGGGATTGTGTACCAATCATTACCACCAAGTATCATCAAGATTGGTTGAAAAAATATTTGCTGGTACTCGGAAACTCGTTATTTTTTAGAAGCTTGTCAACCCCTCTCAATGAAAGTGCTTTTCCACAGTCTGTGCCTAGGACTACTTGAAGAGAAAACAAACCATAGAGACAAAACTGAGAACTCCTTTACTTTGTCAAAGTTTGAAAGAGCTATTACACACCATGTTGGATTTAGGGTTCCAAATTCATCTGTCTATGTAGGAGAGAACAGAGTGAACCCTAAATATAAAAACTGCTACTGTAGACGAACACGTCAACCCAGAAGAACAAAATTTGGTGAGCCAATTGGGATTTGTGTACTGATCATTGTTACCAAGTATCATCAACATTGGGTGAAAAAATATTTGCTGGTATTTCGGAAACTCGTTATTTCTTATAAGCTTGGCAACCCCTCTCAATGAAATTGTGTTTCCACAGTCTGTGCCTAGGGCTACATGAAGAGGTAACAAACCATAGAGACAAAACTGAGAACTCCTTTATTTTTTCAAGTTTCATAGAGCTACTACAAACCATGTTGGATTTAGAGTACCAAATTCATCTATCAAAATAGGAGAGAACAGAGTGAAACCTAAAAATAAAAACTGCTACTGTAAACGAACGCTTCAACCTGGAAGAACAAAATTTGGTGAGCCAAGTGGGATTTGTGTACTTGTCGCTACCACCACGTATCATCAAGATTGTGTGAAAAAATATTTGCTGGTATTTTGGAAACTCATTATTTCTTAGAAGCTTGGCACCCCTCTCAATGAAAGTGCTTTTACACAGTCTGTGCCTAGGACTACTTGAAGAGGAAACAAACCATAGAGAAAAAACTGAGAACTCCTTTATTTTGTCAAGTTTCAAAGAGCTCCTACAAACCATGATGGATTTAGAGTTCCAAATTCATCTATCAATATAGGAGAGAACAGAGGGAAACCTAAATATAAAAACTGATACTGTACGGAACGCTTCAACCTAGAAGAAGAAAATTTCGTGAGCCAAGTGGGATTTGTGTATTGATCATTACCACCAAGTAACATCAAGATTGGGTGAAAAATATTTGCTGGTATTTCGGAAACTCGTTATTTCTTAGAAGCTTGGCAACCCCTCTCAATGAAAGTGCTTTTCCACAGTCTGTGCCTAGGGCTACTTGAAGAGGAAACAATCCATAGAGACAAAACTGAGAACTCCTTTATTTTGTCAAGTTTCAAAGAGCTGCTACAAACCATGTTGCATTTAGAGTTCCAAATACATCTATCAATATAGGAGAGAACAGATTGAAACCTAAATATAAAAACTGCTACTGTAGACAAACGTGTCAACGTAGAAGTACAAAATTTGGTGAGGCAAGTGGGATTTGTGTACTGATCATTACCACCAAGTATCATCAAGATTGGGTGAAAAAATATTTGCTGCTATTTAGGAAACTCGTTATTTCTTAAAACCTTTCAACCCCTCTCAACGAAAGTGGTTTTCCACAGTCTGTGCCTAGGGCTGCTTGAAGAGGAAACAAACCATAGAGACAAAACTGAGAACTCCTTTATTTTGTCAAGTTTCAAAGAGCTACTACAAACCATGTTGGATTTAGAGTTCCAAATTCATCTATCTATATAGGAGAGAACAGAGGGAAACTAAAAATATAAACTGCTACTGTAGATGAACTTGTCAAGCTAGAAGAACAAAATTTGGTGAGTCAAGTGGGATTTGTCTACCGATCATTACTAGAAGTATCATCAAGATTGGTTGAAAAATATTTGCTGGTATTTCGGAAACTCGTTATTTCTTAGAAGCTTGGCAACCCCTCTCAATGAAAGCGCTTTTCAACAGTCTGTGCCTAGGGCTAATTGAAGAGGAAACAAACCATAGAGACAAAACTGAGAACTCCTTTATTTTGTCATGTTTCAAAGAGCTACTACAAACCATGTTGGATTTAGAGTTCCAAATTCATCTATCAATTTAGGAGAGAACAGAGTGAAACCTAAATATAAAAACTGCTACTGTAGACGAACGCGTCAACGTAGAAGCATAAAAATTGGTGAGCCAAGTGGGATTTGTGTACCGATCATTACCACCAAGTATCATCAAGATTGGGTGAAAAAATATTTGCTGCTATTTAGGAAACTCGTTATTTCTTAGAAGCTTGGCAACCCATCTCAATGAAAGTGCTTTTCCACAGTCTGTGCCTAGGGCTACTTGAAGAGGAAACAAACCATAGAGACAAAACTGAAAACTCCTTTATTTTGTGAAATTTCAAAGAGCTACTACAAGCCATGTTGGATTTAGAGTTCCAAATACATCTATCAATATAGGAGAGAACAGAGAGAAACCTAAATATAAAAACTGCTACTGTAGATGAACGCGTCAACGTAGAAGAATAAAAATTGGTGAGCCAAGTGGGATTTGTGTACTTGTCATTACCACCACGTATCATCAACACTGGCTGAAAAAATATTTGCTGGTATTTCGGAAACTCTTAATTTCTTGGAAACCTGGCATCCCCTTTCAATGATAGTGCTTTTCCACAGTCTCTGCTCAGGGCTACATCATGCGGAAACAAATAATAGAGACGAATCTGAAAACTACTTTATTTTGTCACGTTTCAAAGAGCTACTAGAAACCATGTTAGATTTAGAGTTCCAAATTCATCTATCTATATAGGAGAGAACAGAGTGAAAAATAAATATAAAAACTGCTACGGTAGACGAACGCTTCTACCTAGAGGAACAAAATTTGGTGAGCCAAGTGGGATTTGTGTACTGACCATTACCACCAAGTATCATCAACATTGGGTGAAAAAATATTTGCTCGTATTTCGGAAACTCGTTATTTCTTAGAAGCTTGGCAACCCCTTTCAATGAAAGTGCTTTTCCACAGTCTCTGCTTAGGGCTACATGAAGCGGAAACCAATCATAGAGACAAAACTGAGAACTCCTTTATTTTGTCAAGTTTCAAAGAGCTACTACAAACCATGTTGGATTTACAGTTCCAAATTCATCTATCTATATAGGAGAGAACAAAGGGAACTTAAAAATATAAACTGCTACTGTAAACAAACGCTTCAACCTAGAAGATCAAAATTTGGTGAGTCAAGTGGGATTTGTGTACCAATCATTACCACCAAGTATCATCAAGATTGGTTGAAAAAATATTTGCTGGTACTCGGAAACTCGTTATTTTTTAGAAGCTTGTCAACCCCTCTCAATGAAAGTGCTTTTCCACAGTCTGTGCCTAGGACTACTTGAAGAGAAAACAAACCATAGAGACAAAACTGAGAACTCCTTTACTTTGTCAAGTTTGAAAGAGCTATTACACACCATGTTGGATTTAGGGTTCCAAATTCATCTGTCTATGTAGGAGAGAACAGAGTGAACCCTAAATATAAAAACTGCTACTGTAGACGAACACGTCAACCCAGAAGAACAAAATTTGGTGAGTCAATTGGGATTTGTGTACTGATCATTGTTACCAAGTATCATCAACATTGGGTGAAAAAATATTTGCTGGTATTTCGGAAACTCGTTATTTCTTATAAGCTTGGCAACCCCTCTCAATGAAATTGTGTTTCCACAGTCTGTGCCTAGGGCTACATGAAGAGGTAACAAACCATAGAGACAAAACTGAGAACTCCTTTATTTTTTCAAGTTTCATAGAGCTACTACAAACCATGTTGGATTTAGAGTACCAAATTCATCTATCAAAATAGGAGAGAACAGAGTGAAACCTAAAAATAAAAACTGCTACTGTAAACGAACGCTTCAACCTGGAAGAACAAAATTTGGTGAGCCAAGTGGGATTTGTGTACTTGTCGCTACCACCACGTATCATCAAGATTGTGTGAAAAAATATTTGCTGGTATTTTGGAAACTCATTATTTCTTAGAAGCTTGGCACCCCTCTCAATGAAAGTGCTTTTACACAGTCTGTGCCTAGGACTACTTGAAGAGGAAACAAACCATAGAGAAAAAACTGAGAACTCCTTTATTTTGTCAAGTTTCAAAGAGCTACTACAAACCATGATGGATTTAGAGTTCCAAATTCATCTATCAATATAGGAGAGAACAGAGGGAAACCTAAATATAAAAACTGATACTGTACGGAACGCTTCAACCTAGAAGAAGAAAATTTCGTGAGCCAAGTGGGATTTGTGTATTGATCATTACCACCAAGTAACATCAAGATTGGGTGAAAAATATTTGCTGGTATTTCGGAAACTCGTTATTTCTTAGAAGCTTGGCAACCCCTCTCAATGAAAGTGCTTTTCCACAGTCTGTGCCTAGGGCTACTTGAAGAGGAAACAATCCATAGAGACAAAACTGAGAACTCCTTTATTTTGTCAAGATTCAAAGAGCTGCTACAAACCATGTTGCATTTAGAGTTCCAAATACATCTATCAATATAGGAGAGAACAGATTGAAACCTAAATATAAAAACTGCTACTGTAGACAAACGTGTCAACGTAGAAGTACAAAATTTGGTGAGGCAAGTGGGATTTGTGTACTGATCATTACCACCAAGTATCATCAAGATTGGGTGAAAAAATATTTGCTGCTATTTAGGAAACTCGTTATTTCTTAAAACCTTTCAACCCCTCTCAACGAAAGTGGTTTTCCACAGTCTGTGCCTAGGGCTGCTTGAAGAGGAAACAAACCATAGAGACAAAACTGAGAACTCCTTTATTTTGTCAAGTTTCAAAGAGCTACTACAAACCATGTTGGATTTAGAGTTCCAAATTCATCTATCTATATAGGAGAGAACAGAGGGAAACTAAAAATATAAACTGCTACTGTAGATGAACTTGTCAAGCTAGAAGAACAAAATTTGGTGAGTCAAGTGGGATTTGTCTACCGATCATTACTAGAAGTATCATCAAGATTGGTTGAAAAATATTTGCTGGTATTTCGGAAACTCGTTATTTCTTAGAAGCTTGGCAACCCCTCTCAATGAAAGCGCTTTTCAACAGTCTGTGCCTAGGGCTAATTGAAGAGGAAACAAACCATAGAGACAAAACTGAGAACTCCTTTATTTTGTCATGTTTCAAAGAGCTACTACAAACCATGTTGGATTTAGAGTTCCAAATTCATCTATCAATTTAGGAGAGAACAGAGTGAAACCTAAATATAAAAACTGCTACTGTAGACGAACGCGTCAACGTAGAAGCATAAAAATTGGTGAGCCAAGTGGGATTTGTGTACCGATCATTACCACCAAGTATCATCAAGATTGGGTGAAAAAATATTTGCTGCTATTTAGGAAACTCGTTATTTCTTAGAAGCTTGGCAACCCATCTCAATGAAAGTGCTTTTCCACAGTCTGTGCCTAGGGCTACTTGAAGAGGAAACAAACCATAGAGACAAAACTGACAACTCCTTTATTTTGTCAACTTTCAAAGAGCTACTACAAACCATGTTGGAATTAGAGTTCCAAATTCATCTATCTATATAGGAGAGAACAGAGTGAACCCTAAAAATAAAAACTGCTACTGTAAACGAACGCTTCAACCTAGAAGAAGAAAATTTGGTGAGCCAAGTGGGATTTGTGTACTTGTCATTACCACCACGTATCATCAACACTGGCTGAAAAAATATTTGCTGGTATTTCGGAAACTCGTAATTTCTTGGAAACCTGGCATCCCCTTTCAATGAAAGTGCTTTTCCACAGTCTCTGCTTAGGGCTACATCATGCGGAAACAAATAATAGAGACGAATCTGAAAACAACTTTATTTTGTCACGTTTCAAAGAGCTACTAGAAACCATGTTAGATTTAGAGTTCCAAATTCATCTATCTATATAGGAGAGAACAGAGGGAACTTAAAAATATAAACTGCTACTGTAAACGAACGCTTCAACCTAGAAGAACAAACTTTATTGAGTCAAGTGGGATTTGTGTACCAATCATTACCACCATGTATCATCAAGATTGGGTGAAAAAATATTTGCTGGTATTTCGGAAACTCGTTATTTCTTAGAGGTTGGCAACCCCTCTCAATGAAAGTGCTTTTCCACAGTCTGTGCCTAGGACTACTTGAAGAGGAAACAAATCATAGAGACAAAACTGAGAACTCCTTTCTTTTGTCAAGTTTCAAATACCTACTACAAACCATGTTGGATTTAGAGTTCCAAATTCATCTATCTATATAGGAGAGAACAGAGTGCAACCTAAAAATAAAAATTCCTCTGTAAACGAACGCTTCAACCTAGGAAAACCAATTTTGGTGAGCCAAGTGGGATTTGTGTACTTGTCATTACCACCACGTATCATCAACATTGGGTGAAAAAATATTTGCTGGTATTTCGGAAACTCGTAATTTATTGGAAGCTTGGCAACCACTTTCAATGAAAGTGCTTTTTCACAGTCTCTGCTTAGGGCTACATGAAGCGGCAACAAATCAAAGAGACAAAACTGAGAACTCCTTTATTTTGTCAAGTTTCAAAGAGCTACTACAAACCATGTTGGATTTAGAGTTCCAAATTCATCTATCTATATAGGAGAGAACAGAATGAAACCTAAAAATAAAAACTGCTACTGTAAACGAACGCTTCAATTTAGAAGAAGAAATTTTGGTGAGCCAACTGGGATTTGTGTACTAATCATTACCACCAAGTATCATCAAGATTGGGTGAAAAAATATTTGCTGGTATTTTGGAAACTCGTTATTTCTTAAAACCTTGGGAACCCTTCTAAATGAAAGTGCTTTTCCACAGTCTGTGCCTAGGGCGACTTGAAGAGGAAACAAACAATAGAGGCAAAACTGAGAACTCCTTTATTTTTTCATGTTTCAAAGAGCTACTACAAACCATGTTGGATTTAGAGTTCCAAATTCATCTATCAATATAGGAGAGAACAGAGTGAAACCTAAAAATAAATACTGCTACTGTAGACGAATGCTTCAACCCAGAAGAACAAAATATGGTGAGAAAGTGGGATTTGTGTACTGATCATTACCACCAAGTATCATCAAGATTGGGTGAAAAAATATTTGCTGGTGTTTCGGAAACTCCTTATTTCTTAAAACCTTGGCAACCCCTCTCAATGAAAGTGCTTTTCCACAGTCTGTGCCTAGGGCGAATTGACGAGGAAACAAACCATAGAGACAAAACTGAAAACTCCTTTATT
This sequence comes from Callospermophilus lateralis, assembly GCF_048772815.1. Lineage (NCBI taxonomy): Eukaryota > Metazoa > Chordata > Mammalia > Rodentia > Sciuridae > Callospermophilus > Callospermophilus lateralis. Next base: position 73,394 of record NW_027514784.1, on the reverse strand, counting down.
TTTTCAAGTTTCAAAGAGCTATTGCAGACCATGTTGGTTTAGAGTTCCAAATTCATCTATCTATATATGAGAGAACAGAGTGAAACCTAAATATAAAGACTGCTACTGTAGACGAAAGCTTCAACCTAGAAGAAATAAATTTGGTGAGCCAAGTGGGATTTGTGTACCGATCATTACCACCACGTATCATCAACATTGGGTGACAAATATTTGCTGGTATTTCGGAAACTCGTAATTTCTTGGAAGATTGGCAACCCTTTCAATAAAGTGCTTTTCCACAGTCACTGCTTAGGGCTACATGAAGCGGAAACCAATCATAGAGACAAAACTGAGAACTCTTTTATTGTGTCAACTTTCAAAGAGCTACTACAAACCATGTTGGATTCAGAGTTCCAAATCCATCTATATATATAGTAGAGAACAGAGGGAAACTAAAAATATAATCTGCTAATGTAAATGAACGCTTCATCCTAGAAGAACAAAATTTGGTGAGTCAAGTGGGATTTGTGTACCGATCATTACTACCAAGTATCATCAAGATTGGGTGAAAAATATTTGCTGGTATTTCGGAAACTCGTTATTTCTTAGAAGCTTGGCAACCCCTCTCAATGAAAGTTCTTTTCCACAGTCTATGCCTAGGGCGACTTGAAGAGGAAACAAACAATAGAGACAAAACTGAGAAATCCTTTACTTTGTCAAGTTTCAAAGAGCTATTACACACCATGTTGGATTTAGAGTTCCAAATCATCTATCTATGTTGGAGAGAACTGAGTGAAACCTAAATATAAAAACTGCTACTCTAGACGAAAGCTTCAAACTAGAAGAACAAAATTTTGAGCCAAGTGGTGTTTGTGTACTGATCATTACCACCAAGTATCATCAAGATTGGGTGAAAAAATATTTACTGGTATTTCGGAAACTCGTTATTTCTTAGAAGCTTGGCAACCCATCTCAATGAAAGTGCTCTTCCACAGTCTGTGCCTAGGGCTACTTGAAGAGGAAACAAACCATAGAGACAAAACTGAGAACTACTTTATTTTGTCAAGTTTCAAAGAGCTACTACAAACCATGTTGGATTTAGAGTTTCAAATTCATCTATCAATATAGGAGAGAACAGATGGAAACTAAAAATATAAACTGCTACTATAACCGAATGATTCAACCTAGAAGAACAAAATTTGGTGAGTCAAGTGGAATTTGTGTACCAATCATATCACCAATTATCATCAACATTGGGTTAAAAAATATTTGCTGGTATTTCGGAAACTCATTATTTCTTAGAGGCTTGGCAACCCCTCTCAATGAAAGTGCTTTTCCACAGTTTGTGCCTATAACTACTTCAAGAGGAAACAAACCATAGAGAAAAAACTGAGAACTCCTTTATTTTGTCAACTTTCAAAGAGCGACTACAAACCATGTTGGATTTAGAGTTCCAAATTCATCAATCTATGTAAGAGAGAACAGAAGGAACCTAAAAATATAAACTGCTACTGTAAACGAACGCGTCAACCTAGCAGAACAAAATTTAGTGAGCCAAGTGGGATTTGTGTACTGATCATTACCACCAAGTATCATCAACATTGGTTGAAAAAATATTTGCTGGTATTTCGGAAACTCGTAATTTCTTGGAAGCTTGGCAACCCCTCTCAATGAAAGGGCTTTTTTACAGTCTCTGCTTAGGGCTACATCATGCGGAAACAAATAATAGAGACAAATCTGAAAACTCCTTTATTTTGTCAAGGTTCAAAGAGCTACTACAAACCATGTTGGATTTAGAGTTCCAAATTCATCTATCTATATAGGAGAGAACAGAGGGAACTTAAAAATATAAACTGCTACTGTAAACGAACGCTTCAACCTAGAAGAACAAAATTTGGTGAGTCAAGTGGGATTTGTGTACCAATCATTGCCACCACGTATCATCAAGATTGGGTGAAAAAATATTTGCTGGTATTTCAGAAACTCGTTATTTCTTAGAAGCTTGGCAACCCCTCTCAATGAAAGTGCTTTTCAACAGTCTGTGCCTAGAACTACTTGAAGAGGAGACAAACCATAGAGACAAAACTGAGACCTCTTTTCTTTTATCAAGTTTCAAAGAGCTACTACAAACCATGTTGGATTTAGAGTTCCAAATTCATCTATCTATATAGGACAGAACAGGGTGAAACCTAAAAATAAAAACTCCTCTGTAAACGAACGCTTCAACCTAGGAAAACAAAATTTGGTGAGCCAAGTGGGATTTGTGTACTTGTCATTACCACCACGTATCATCAACATTGGGTGAAAAAATATTTGCAGGTATTTCGGAAACTCATAATTTATTGGAAGCTTGGCAACCACTTTCAATGAAAGTGCTTTTTCACAGTCTCTGCTTAGGGCTACATGAAGCGGCAACAATCAAAGAGACAAAAGTGAGAACTCCTTTATTTTGTCAAGTTTCAAAGAGCTACTACAAGCCATGTTGGATTTAGAGTTCCAAATTCATCTATCTATATAGGAGAGAACAGAGGGAAACTAAAAATATAAACTGCTACTGTAACCGAACGATTCAACCTAGAAGAACAAAATTTGGTGAGTCAAGTGGAATTTGTGTACCAATCATTACCACCAAGTATCATCAACATTGGGTGAAAAAATATTTGCATGTATTTCGGAAACTCGTTATTTCTTAGAGGCTTGGCAACCCCTCTCAATGAAAGTGCTTTTCCACAGTCTGTGCCTAGGACTACTTGAAGAGGAAACAAACCATAGAGTAAAAACTGAGAACTCCTTTATTTTGTCAACTTTCAAAGAGCTACTACAAACTATGTTGGATTTAGAGTTCCAAATTCATCAATCTATGTAAGAGAGAACAGAGGGAACCTAAAAATATAAACTGCTACTGTAAACGAACGCGTCAACCTAGCAGAAAAAATTTGGTGAGCCAAGTGGGATGTGTGTACTGATCATTACCACCAAGTATCATCAACACTGGATGAAAAAAATATTTGCTGGTATTTCGGAAACTCGTAATTTCTTGGAAATCTGGCAACCCCTTTCAATGAAAGGGCTTTTCCACAGTCTCTGCTTAGTGCTACATCATGCGGAAACAAATAATAGAGACAAATCTGAAAACTCCTTTATTTTGTCAAGGTTCAAAGAGCTACTACAAACCATGTTGGATTTAGAGTTCCAAATTCATCTATTTATATAGGAGAGAACAGAGTGAAACCTAAATATAAATACTGCTACTGTAAACGAACGCTTTAACCTAGAAGAACAAAATTTGGTGAGCCAAGTGAGATTTGTGTACTTGTCATTACCACCACGGATCATCAACATTGGATGAAAAAATATTTGCTGGTATTTCGGGAACTCGTTATTTATTGGAAGCTTGGCAACCCCATTCAATGAAAGTGCTTTTCCTGAGTCTCTGCTTAGGGCTACATCAAGCGGAAACAAATCATAGAGACAAAACAGAGAAATCCTTTATTTTGTCAAGTTTCAAAGAGCTACTACAAACCATGTTGGATTTAGAGTTCCAAATTCATCTATCTATATAGGAGAGAACAGAGGGAAACTAAAAATATAAACTGCTACTGTAAACGAAAGCTTCAACCTAGAAGAACAAAATTTGGTGAGTCAAGTGGTATTTGTGTACCGATCATTACTACCAAGTATCATCAAGATTGGGTGAATAATATTTGCTGGTATTTTGAAAACTCTTTATTTCTTAGAAGCTTGGCAACCCATCTCAATGAAAGTGCTCTTCCACAGTCTGTGCCTTGGGGTACTTGAAGAGGAAACAAACCATAGAGACAAAAGTGACAACTCCTTTATTTTGTCAACTTTCAAAGAGGTACTACAAACCAAGTTGGAATTAGAGTTCCAAATTCATCTATCTATATAGGAGAGAACAGAGTGAAACCTAAAAATAAAAACTGCTACTGTAAACGAACGCTTCAACCTAGAAGAACAAAATTTGGTGAGCCAAGTGCGATTTGTGTACTTGTCATTACCACCACGTATCATCAACACTGGCTGAAAAAATATTTGCTGGTATTTCGGAAACTCGTAATTTCTTGGAATCCTGGCAACCCCTTTCAATGAAAGGGCTTTTCCACAGTCTCTGCTTAGGGCTACATCATGCGGAAACAAATAATAGAGACAAATCTGAAAACTCCTTTATTTTGTCAAGGTTCAAAGAGCTACTACAAACCATGTTGGATTTAGAGTTCCAAATTCATGTATCTATATAGGAGAGAACAGAGTGAAACCTAAAAATAAAAACTCCTCTGTAAACGAACGCTTCAACCTAGGAAAACAAAATTTGGTGAGCCAAGTGGGATTTGTGTACTTGTCATTACCACCACGTATCATCAACATTGGGTGAAAAAATATTTGCAGGTATTTCGGAAACTCATAATTTATTGGAAGCTTGGCAACCACTTTCAATGAAAGTGCTTTTTCACAGTCTATGCTTAGGGCTACATGAAGCAGCAACAAATCAAAGAGACAAAACTGAGAACTCCTTTATTTTGTCAAGTTTCAAAGAGCTACTACAAGCCATGTTGGATTTAGAGTTCCAAATTCATCTATCTGTATAGGAGAGAACAGAGGGAAACTAAAAATATAAACTACTACTGTAACCGAATGATTCAACCTAGAAGAACAAAATTCAAAATTTGGTGAGTCAAGTGGAATTTGTGTACCAATCATTACCACCAAGTATCATCAACATTGGGTGAAAAAATATTTGCTGGTATTTCGGAAACTCGTTATTCTTAGAGGCTTGGCAACCCCTCTCAATGAAAGTGCTTTTCCACAGTCTGTGCCTAGGACTACTTGAAGAGGAAACAAACCGTAGAGAAAAAACTGAGAACTCTTTATTTTGTCAACTTTCAAAGAGCTCCTACAAACTATGTTGGATTTAGAGTTCCAAATTCATCAATCTATGTAAGAGAGAACAGAGGGAACCTAAAAATATAAACTGCTACTGTAAACGAACGCGTCAACCTAGCAGAAAACATTTGGTGAGCCAAGTGGGATTTGTGTACTGATCATTACCACCAAGTATCATCAACACTGGCTGAAAAAAATATTTGCTGGTATTTTGGAACCTCGTAATTTCTTGGAAACCTGGCAACTCCTTTCAATGAAAGTGCTTTTCCACAGTCTCTGCCTAGGGCTACATCATGCGGAAACAAATAATAGAGACGAATCTAAAAACTCCTTTATTTTGTCACGTTTCAAAGAGCTACTAGAAACCATGTTAGATATAGAGTTCCAAATTCATCTATCTATATAGAAGAGAACAGAGGGAACTTAAAAATATAAACTGCTACTGTAAACGAACGCTTCAACCTAGAAGAACAAAATTTGGTGAGTCAAGTGGGATTTGTGTACCAATCATTACCACCAAGTATCATCAAGATTGGGTGAGAAAATATTTGCTGGTATTTCGGAAACTCGTTATTTCTTTGAAGCTTGGCAACCCCTCTCAATGAAAGTGCTTTTCCACAGTCTGTGCCTAGGACTACTTGAAGAGGAAACAAATCATAGAGACAAAACTGAGAACTCCTTTCTTTTGTCAAGTTTCAAAGACCTACTACAAACCATGTTGGATTTAGAGTTCCAAATTCATCTATCTATATAGGAGAGAACAGAGTGAAACCTAAAAATAAAAACTCCTCTGTAAACGAACGCTTCAACCTAGGAAAACAAAATTTGGTGAGCCAAGTGGGATTTGTGTACTTGTCATTACCACCACGTATCATCAACATTGGGTGAAAAAATATTTGGTGGTATTTCGGAAACTCGTAATTTATTGGAAGCTTGGCAACCACTTTCAATGAAATTGCTTTTTCACAGTCTCTGCTTAGGGCTACATGAAGCGGCAACAAATCAAAGAGAAAAAACTGAGAACTCCTTTATTTTGTCAAGTTTCAAAGAGCTACTACAAACCATGTTGGATTTAGAGTTCCAAATTCATCTATCTATATAGGAGAGAACAGAATGAAACCTAAAAATAAAAACTGCTACTGTAAACGAATGCTTCAACCTAGAAGAAGAAATTTTGGTGAGCCAACTGGGATTTGTTTACTAATCATTACCACCAAGTATCATCAAGATTGGGTGAAAAAATATTTGCTGGTATTTCGGAAACTCGTTATTTCTTAGAAGCTTGGCAACCCCTCTCAATGAAAGTGCTTTTCAACAGTCTGTGCCTAGGACTACTTGAAGAGGAAACAAATCATAGAGACAAAACTGAGAACTCCTTTCTTTTGTCATGTTTCAAAGAGCTACTACAAACCATGTTGGATTTAGAGTTCCAAATTCATCTATCTATATAGGAGAGAACAGAGTGAAACCTAAAAATAAAAACTGCTACTGTAAACGAACGCTTGAACCTAGAAGAACAATATTTGGTGAGGTAAGTAGGATTTGTGTACTTGTCATTACCACCACGTATCATCAACATTGGGTGAAAAAATATTTGCTGGTATTTCGTAAACACGTAATTTCTTGGAAGCTTGGCAACCCCTTTCAATGAAAGTGCAATTCCACAGTCTCTGCTTACTGCTACATGAAGCGGAAACAAATCATAGAGACAAAACTGAAAACTCCTTTATTTTGTCAAGTTACAAAGAGCTACTACAAACCATGGTGGATTTAGAGTTCCAAATTCATCTATCTATATAGGAGAGAACAGACTGAAACCTAAATATAAAAACTGCTACTGTAGACGAACGCTTCAACCTAGAAGAACAAAATTTGGTGAGCCAAGTGGGATTTGTGTACTGATCATTACCACCAAGTATCATCAAGATTGGGTGAAAAAGTATTTGCTGGTATTTCGAAACTTGTTATTTCTTAGAAGCTTGGCAACCCCTCTCAATGAAAGTGCTTTTCCACACTCTGTGCCTAGGGCTACTTGAAGATGAAACAAACCATAGAGAGAAAACTGAGAACTCCTTTATTTTGTCAAGTTTCAAAGAGTTACTACAAATCATGTTGGATTTAGAGTTCCCAATTCATCTATCAATATAGGAGAGAACAGAGTGAAACCTAAATATAAAAACTGCTACTGTAGATGAACGCTTCTACCTAGAGGAACAAAATTTGGTGAGCCAAGTGGGATTTGTGTACTGATCATTATTACCAAGTATCATCAACATTGGGTGAATAAATATTTGCTGGTATTTCGGAAACTCGTTATTTCTTATAAGCTTGGCAACCCCTCTCAATATAATTGTATTTCCAGGGTCTGTGCCTAGGGCTACTTGAAGAGGAAACAAACCATTGAGACAAAACTGAGAACTCCTTTATTTTTTCAAGTATCATAGAGCTACTACAAACCATGTTGGATTTAGAGTTCCAAATTCATCTATCAATATAGGAGAGAACAGAGTGAAACCTAAAAATAAAAACTGCTACTGTAAACGAACGCTTGAACCTAGAAGAACAATATTTGGTGAGGTAAGTGGGATTTGAGTACTTGTCATTACCACCACGTATCATCAACATTGGGTGAAAAAATATTTGCTGGTATTTCGGAAACACGTAATTTCTTGGAAGCTTGGCAACCCCTTTCAATGAAAGTGCATTTCCAAAGTCTCTGCTTACGGCTACATGAAGCGGAAACAAATCATAGAGACAAAACTGAAAACTCCTTTATTTTGTCAAGTTACAAAGAGCTACTACAAACCATGGTGGATTTAGAGTTCCAAATTCATCTATCTATATAGGAGAGAACAGACTGAAACCTAAATATAAAAACTGCTACTGTAGACGAACGCTTCAACCTAGAAGAACAAAATTTGGTGAGCCAAGTGGGATTTGTGTACTGATCATTACCACCAAGTATCATCAAGATTGGGTGAAAAAATATTTGCTGGTATTTTGAAACTTGTTATTTCTTAGAAGCTTGGCAACCCCTCTCAATGAAAGTGCTTTTCCACACTCTGTGCCTAGGGCTACTTGAAGATGAAACAAACCATAGAGACAAAACTGAGAACTCCTTTATTTTGTCAAGTTTCAAAGAGTTACTACAAACCATGTTGGATTTAGAGTTCCAAATTCATCTATCAATATATAAGAGAACAGAGTGAAACCTAAATATAAAAACTGCTACTGTAGACGAACACTTCTACCTAGAGGAACAAAATTTGGTGAGAAAAGTGGGATTTGTGTACTGACCATTACCACCAAGTATCATCAACATTGGGTGAAAAAATATTTGCTCGTATTTCGGAAACTCGTTATTTCTTAGAAGCTTGGCAACCCCTTTCAATGAAAGTGCTTTTCCACAGTCTCTGCTTAGGGCTACATGAAGCGGAAACCAATCATAGAGACAAAACTGAGAACACCTTTATTTTGTCAAGTTTCAAAGAGCTACTACAAACCATGTTGGATTTACAGTTCCAAATTCATCTATCTATATATTAGAGAACAAATTGAACTTAAAATATAAACTGCTACTGTAAACAAACGCTTCAACCTAGAAGAACAAAATTTGGTGAGTCAAGCGGGATTTGTGTACCAATCATTACCACCAAGTATCATCAAGATTGGTTGAAAAAATATTTGCTGGTATTCGGAAACTCGTTATTTTTTAGAAGCTTGTCAACCCCTCTCAATGAAAGTGCTTTTCCACAGTCTGTGCCTAGGACTACTTGAAGAGAAAACAAACCATAGAGACAAAACTGAGAACTCCTTTACTTTGTCAAGTTTCAAAGAGCTATTACACACCATGTTGGATTTAGAGTTCCAAATTCATCTATCTATGTAGGAGAGAACAGAGTGAATCCTAAATATAAAAACTGCTACTGTAGACGAACGCGTCAACCCAGAAGAACAAAATTTGGTGAGCCAATTGGGACTTGCGTACAGATCATTATTACCAAGTATCATCAACATTGGGTGAAAAAATATTTGCTGGTATTTCGGAAACTCGTTATTTCTTATAAGCTTAGCAACCCCTCTCAATGAAATTTTGTTTCCACAGTCTGTGCCTAGGGCTACTTGAAGAGGAAACAAACCATAGAGACAAAACTGAGAACTCCTTTATTTTTTCAAGTTTCATAGAGCTACTACAAACCATGTTGGATTTAGAGTTCCAAATTCATCTATCAATATAGGAGAGAACAGAGTGAAACCTAAAAATAAAAACTGCTACTGTAAACGAACGCTTCAACCTAGAAAACAAAATTTGGTGAGCCAAGAGGGATTTGTGTACTTGTCACTACCACCACGTATCATCAAGATTGGGTGAAAAAATATTTGCTGGTATTTCGGAAACTTATTATTTCTTAGAAGGTTGGCACCCCTCTCAATGAAAGTGCTTTTCCACAGTCTGTGCCTAGGACTAATTGAAGAGGAAACAAACCATAGAGAAAAAACTGAGAACTCCTTTATTTTGTCAAGTTTCAAAGAGCTACTACAAACCATGATGGATTTAGAGTTCCAAATTCATCTATCAATATACGAGAGAACAGAGGGAAACCTAAATATAAAAACTGATACTGTAAAGGAACGCTTCAACCTAGAAGAAGAAAATTTCGTGAGCCAAGTGGGATTTGTGTATTGATCATTACCACCAAGTAACATCAACATTGGGTGAAAAAATATTTGCTGGTATTTCGGAAACTCGTTATTTCTTAGAAGCTTGGCAACCCCTCTCAATGAAAGTGCTTTTCCACAATCTGTGCCTAGGGCTACTTGAAGAGGAAACAAACCATAGAGACAAAACTGAGAACTCCTTTATTTTGTCAAGTTTCAAAGAGCTGCTACAAACCATGTTGGATTTAGAGTTAGAAATACAACTATCAATATAGGAGAGAACAGAGTGAAACCTAAATATAAAAACTGCTACTGTAGACGAACTTGTCAACGTAGAAGTACAAAATTTGGTGAGGCAAGTGGGATTTGTGTACTGATCATTACCACCATGTATCATCAAGATTGGGTGAAAAAATATTTGCTGCTATTTAGGAAACTCGTTATTTCTTAAAACCTTGGCAACCCCTCTCAACGAAAGTGGTTTTCCACAGTATGTGCCTAGGGCTGCTTGAAGAGGAAACAAACCATAGAGACAAAACTGAGAACTCCTTTATTTTGTCAAGTTTCAAAGAGCTACTACAAACCATGTTGAATTTAGAGTTCCAAATTCATCTATCTATATAGGAGAGAACAGAGGGAAACTAAAAATATAAACTGCTACTGTAGATGAACTTGTCAAGCTAGAAGAACAAAATTTGGTGAGTCAAGTGGGATTTGTCTACCGATCATTACTAGAAGTATCATAAAGATTGGGTGAAAAATATTTGCTGGTATTTCGGAAACTCGTTATTTCTTAGAAGCTTGGCAACCCCTCTCAATGAAAGTGCTTTTCCACAGTCTGTGCCTAGGGCTACTTGAACAGGAAACAAACCATAGAGACAAAACTGAGAACTCCTTTATTTTGTCATGTTTCAAAGAGCTACTACAAACCATGTTGGATTTAGAGTTCCAAATTCATCTATCAATATAGGAGAGAACAGAGTGAAACCTAAATATAAAAACTGCTACTGTAGACGAACGCGTCAACATAGAAGAATAAAAATTGGTGAGCCAAGTGGGATTTGTGTACCGATCATTACCACCAAGTATCATCAAGATTGGGTGAAAAAATATTTGCTGCTATTTAGGAAACTCGTTATTTCTTAGAAGCTTGGCAACCCATCTCAATGAAAGTGCTTTTCCACAGTCTGTGCCTAGGGCTACTTGAAGAGGAAACAAACCATAGAGACAAAACTGACAACTCCTTTATTTTGTCAACTTTCAAAGAGCTACTACAAACCATGTTGGAATTAGAGTTCCAAATTCATCTATCTATATAGGAGAGAACAGAGTGAACCCTAAAAATAAAAACTGCTACTGTAAACGAACGCTTCAACCTAGAAGAACAAAATTTGGTGAGCCAAGTGGGATTTGTGTACTTGTCATTACCACCACGTATCATCAACACTGGCTGAAAAAATATTTGCTGGTATTTCGGAAACTCGTAATTTCTTGGAAACCTGGCATCCCCTTTCAATGAAAGTGCTTTTCCACAGTCTCTGCTTAGGGCTACATCATGCGGAAACAAATAATAGAGACGAATCTGAAAACTCCTTTATTTTGTCACGTTTCAAAGAGCTACTAGAAACCATGTTAGATATAGAGTTCCAAATTCATCTATCTATATAGAAGAGAACAGAGGGAACTTAAAAAATATAAACTGCTACTGTAAACGAACGCTTCAACCTAGAAGAACAAAATTTGGTGAGTCAAGTGGGATTTGTGTACCAATCATTACCACCAAGTATCATCAAGATTGGGTGAGAAAATATTTGCTGGTATTTCGGAAACTCGTTATTTCTTAGAAGCTTGGCAACCCCTCTCAATGAAAGTGCTTTTCCACAGTCTGTGCCTAGGACTACTTGAAGAGGAAACAAATCATAGAGACAAAACTGAGAACTCCTTTCTTTTGTCAAGTTTCAAAGACCTACTACAAACCATGTTGGATTTAGAGTTCCAAATTCATCTATCTATATAGGAGAGAACAGAGTGAAACCTAAAAATAAAAACTCCTCTGTAAACGAACGCTTCAACCTAGGAAAACAAAATTTGGTGAGCCAAGTGGGATTTGTGTACTTGTCATTACCACCACGTATCATCAACATTGGGTGAAAAAATATTTGCTGGTATTTCGGAAACTCGTAATTTATTGGAAGCTTGGCAACCACTTTCAATGAAATTGCTTTTTCACAGTCTCTGCTTAGGGCTACATGAAGCGGCAACAAATCAAAGAGAAAAAACTGAGAACTCCTTTATTATGTCAAGTTTCAAAGAGCTACTACAAACCATGTTGGATTTAGAGTTCCAAATTCATCTATCTATATAGGAGAGAACAGAATGAAACCTAAAAATAAAACTGCTACTGTAAACGAACGCTTCAACCTAGAAGAAGAAATTTTGGTGAGCCAACTGGGATTTGTGTACTAATCATTACCACCAAGTATCATCAAGATTGGGTGAAAAAATATTTGCTGGTATTTCGGAAACTCGTTATTTCTTAGAAGCTTGGCAACCCCTCTCAATGAAAGTGCTTTTCAACAGTCTGTGCCTAGGACTACTTGAAGAGGAAACAAATCATAGAGACAAAACTGAGAACTCCTTTCTTTTGTCATGTTTCAAAGAGCTACTACAAACCATGTTGGATTTAGAGTTCCAAATTCATCTATCTATATAGGAGAGAACAGAGTGAAACCTAAAAATAAAAACTGCTACTGTAAACGAACGCTTGAACCTAGAAGAACAATATTTGGTGGGGTAAGTGGGATTTGTGTACTTGTCATTACCACCACGTATCATCAACATTGGGTGAAAAAATATTTGCTGGTATTTCGTAAACACGTAATTTCTTGGAAGCTTGGCAACCCCTTTCAATGAAAGTGCAATTCCACAGTCTCTGCTTACTGCTACATGAAGCGGAAACAAATCATAGAGACAAAACTGAAAACTCCTTTATTTTGTCAAGTTACAAAGAGCTACTACAAACCATGGTGGATTTAGAGTTCCAAATTCATCTATCTATATAGGAGAGAACAGACTGAAACCTAAATATAAAAACTGCTACTGTAGACGAACGCTTCAACCTAGAAGAACAAAATTTGGTGAGCCAAGTGGGATTTGTGTACTGATCATTACCACCAAGTATCATCAAGATTGGGTGAAAAAGTATTTGCTGGTATTTCGAAACTTGTTATTTCTTAGAAGCTTGGCAACCCCTCTCAATGAAAGTGCTTTTCCACACTCTGTGCCTAGGGCTACTTGAAGATGAAACAAACCATAGAGAGAAAACTGAGAACTCCTTTATTTTGTCAAGTTTCAAAGAGTTACTACAAATCATGTTGGATTTAGAGTTCAAAATTCATCTATCAATATAGGAGAGAACAGAGTGAAACCTAAATATAAAAACTGCTACTGTAGATGAACGCTTCTACCTAGAGGAACAAAATTTGGTGAGCCAAGTGGGATTTGTGTACTGATCATTATTACCAAGTATCATCAACATTGGGTGAATAAATATTTGCTGGTATTTCGGAAACTCGTTATTTCTTATAAGCTTGGCAACCCCTCTCAATATAATTGTGTTTCCAGGGTCTGTGCCTAGGGCTACTTGAAGAGGAAACAAACCATTGAGACAAAACTGAGAACTCCTTTATTTTTTCAAGTATCATAGAGCTACTACAAACCATGTTGGATTTAGAGTTCCAAATTCATCTATCAATATAGGAGAGAACAGAGTGAAACCTAAAAATAAAAACTGCTACTGTAAACGAACGCTTGAACCTAGAAGAACAATATTTGGTGAGGTAAGTGGGATTTGAGTACTTGTCATTACCACCACGTATCATCAACATTGGGTGAAAAAATATTTGCTGGTATTTCGGAAACACGTAATTTCTTGGAAGCTTGGCAACCCCTTTCAATGAAAGTGCATTTCCACAGTCTCTGCTTACGGCTACATGAAGCGGAAACAAATCATAGAGACAAAACTGAAAACTCCTTTATTTTGTAAAGTTACAAAGAGCTACTACAAACCATGGTGGATTTAGAGTTCCAAATTCATCTATCTATATAGGAGAGAACAGACTGAAACCTAAATATAAAAACTGCTACTGTAGACGAACGCTTCAACCTAGAAGAACAAAATTTTGTGAGCCAAGTGGGATTTGTGTACTGATCATTACCACCAAGTATCATCAAGATTGGGTGAAAAAATATTTGCTGGTATTTTGAAACTTGTTATTTCTTAGAAGCTTGGCAACCCCTCTCAATGAAAGTGCTTTTCCACACTCTGTGCCTAGGGCTACTTGAAGATGAAACAAACCATAGAGACAAAACTGAGAACTCCTTTATTTTGTCAAGTTTCAAAGAGTTACTACAAACCATGTTGGATTTAGAGTTCCAAATTCATCTATCAATATATAAGAGAACAGAGTGAAACCTAAATATAAAAACTGCTACTGTAGACGAACACTTCTACCTAGAGGAACAAAATTTGGTGAGAAAAGTGGGATTTGTGTACTGACCATTACCACCAAGTATCATCAACATTGGGTGAAAAAATATTTGCTCGTATTTCGGAAACTCGTTATTTCTTAGAAGCTTGGCAACCCCTTTCAATGAAAGTGCTTTTCCACAGTCTCTGCTTAGGGCTACATGAAGCGGAAACCAATCATAGAGACAAAACTGAGAACACCTTTATTTTGTCAAGTTTCAAAGAGCTACTACAAACCATGTTGGATTTACAGTTCCAAATTCATCTATCTATATATTAGAGAACAAATTGAACTTAAAATATAAACTGCTACTGTAAACAAACGCTTCAACCTAGAAGAACAAAATTTGGTGAGTCAAGCGGGATTTGTGTACCAATCATTACCACCAAGTATCATCAAGATTGGTTGAAAAAATATTTGCTGGTATTCGGAAACTCGTTGTTTTTTAGAAGCTTGTCAACCCCTCTCAATGAAAGTGCTTTTCCACAGTCTGTGCCTAGGACTACTTGAAGAGAAAACAAACCATAGAGACAAAACTGAGAACTCCTTTACTTTGTCAAGTTTCAAAGAGCTATTACACACCATGTTGGATTTAGAGTTCCAAATTCATCTATCTATGTAGGAGAGAACAGAGTGAATCCTAAATATAAAAACTGCTACTGTAGACGAACGCGTCAACCCAGAAGAACAAAATTTGGTGAGCCAATTGGGACTTGCGTACAGATCATTATTACCAAGTATCATCAACATTGGGTGAAAAAATATTTGCTGGTATTTCGGAAACTCGTTATTTCTTATAAGCTTAGCAACCCCTCTCAATGAAATTTTGTTTCCACAGTCTGTGCCTAGGGCTACTTGAAGAGGAAACAAACCATAGAGACAAAACTGAGAACTCCTTTATTTTTTCAAGTTTCATAGAGCTACTACAAACCATGTTGGATTTAGAGTTCCAAATTCATCTATCAATATAGGAGAGAACAGAGTGAAACCTAAAAATAAAAACTGCTACTGTAAACGAACGCTTCAACCTAGAAAACAAAATTTGGTGAGCCAAGAGGGATTTGTGTACTTGTCACTACCACCACGTATCATCAAGATTGGGTGAAAAAATATTTGCTGGTATTTCGGAAACTTATTATTTCTTAGAAGGTTGGCACCCCTCTCAATGAAAGTGCTTTTCCACAGTCTGTGCCTAGGACTAATTGAAGAGGAAACAAACCATAGAGAAAAAACTGAGAACTCCTTTATTTTGTCAAGTTTCAAAGAGCTACTACAAACCATGATGGATTTAGAGTTCCAAATTCATCTATCAATATACGAGAGAACAGAGGGAAACCTAAATATAAAAAACTGATACTGTAAAGGAACGCTTCAACCTAGAAGAAGAAAATTTCGTGAGCCAAGTGGGATTTGTGTATTGATCATTACCACCAAGTAACATCAACATTGGGTGAAAAAATATTTGCTGGTATTTCGGAAACTCGTTATTTCTTAGAAGCTTGGCAACCCCTCTCAATGAAAGTGCTTTTCCACAATCTGTGCCTAGGGCTACTTGAAGAGGAAACAAACCATAGAGACAAAACTGAGAACTCCTTTATTTTGTCAAGTTTCAAAGAGCTGCTACAAACCATGTTGGATTTAGAGTTAGAAATACAACTATCAATATAGGAGAGAACAGAGTGAAACCTAAATATAAAAACTGCTACTGTAGACGAACTTGTCAACGTAGAAGTACAAAATTTGGTGAGGCAAGTGGGATTTGTGTACTGATCATTACCACCATGTATCATCAAGATTGGGTGAAAAAATATTTGCTGCTATTTAGGAAACTCGTTATTTCTTAAAACCTTGGCAACCCCTCTCAACGAAAGTGGTTTTCCACAGTATGTGCCTAGGGCTGCTTGAAGAGGAAACAAACCATAGAGACAAAACTGAGAACTCCTATATTTTGTCAAGTTTCAAAGAGCTACTACAAACCATGTTGAATTTAGAGTTCCAAATTCATCTATCTATATAGGAGAGAACAGAGGGAAACTAAAAATATAAACTGCTACTGTAGATGAACTTGTCAAGCTAGAAGAACAAAATTTGGTGAGTCAAGTGGGATTTGTCTACCGATCATTACTAGAAGTATCATAAAGATTGGGTGAAAAATATTTGCTGGTATTTCGGAAACTCGTTATTTCTTAGAAGCTTGGCAACCCCTCTCAATGAAAGTGCTTTTCCACAGTCTGTGCCTAGGGCTACTTGAACAGGAAACAAACCATAGAGACAAAACTGAGAACTCCTTTATTTTGTCATGTTTCAAAGAGCTACTACAAACCATGTTGGATTTAGAGTTCCAAATTCATCTATCAATATAGGAGAGAACAGAGTGAAACCTAAATATAAAAACTGCTACTGTAGACGAACGCGTCAACATAGAAGAATAAAAATTGGTGAGCCAAGTGGGATTTGTGTACCGATCATTACCACCAAGTATCATCAAGATTGGGTGAAAAAATATTTGCTGCTATTTAGGAAACTCGTTATTTCTTAGAAGCTTGGCAACCCATCTCAATGAAAGTGCTTTTCCACAGTCTGTGCCTAGGGCTACTTGAAGAGGAAACAAACCATAGAGACAAAACTGACAACTCCTTTATTTTGTCAACTTTCAAAGAGCTACTACAAACCATGTTGGAATTAGAGTTCCAAATTCATCTATCTATATAGGAGAGAACAGAGTGAACCCTAAAAATAAAAACTGCTACTGTAAACGAACGCTTCAACCTAGAAGAACAAAATTTGGTGAGCCAAGTGGGATTTGTGTACTTGTCATTACCACCACGTATCATCAACACTGGCTGAAAAAATATTTGCTGGTATTTCGGAAACTCGTAATTTCTTGGAAACCTGGCATCCCCTTTCAATGAAAGTGCTTTTCCACAGTCTCTGCTTAGGGCTACATCATGCGGAAACAAATAATAGAGACGAATCTGAAAACTCCTTTATTTTGTCACGTTTCAAAGAGCTACTAGAAACCATGTTAGATATAGAGTTCCAAATTCATCTATCTATATAGAAGAGAACAGAGGGAACTTAAAAATATAAACTGCTACTGTAAACGAACGCTTCAACCTAGAAGAACAAAATTTGGTGAGTCAAGTGGGATTTGTGTACCAATCATTACCACCAAGTATCATCAAGATTGGGTGAGAAAATATTTGCTGGTATTTCGGAAACTCGTTATTTCTTAGAAGCTTGGCAACCCCTCTCAATGAAAGTGCTTTTCCACAGTCTGTGCCTAGGACTACTTGAAGAGGAAACAAATCATAGAGACAAAACTGAGAACTCCTTTCTTTTGTCAAGTTTCAAAGACCTACTACAAACCATGTTGGATTTAGAGTTCCAAATTCATCTATCTATATAGGAGAGAACAGAGTGAAACCTAAAAATAAAAACTCCTCTGTAAACGAACGCTTCAACCTAGGAAAACAAAATTTGGTGAGCCAAGTGGGATTTGTGTACTTGTCATTACCACCACGTATCATCAACATTGGGTGAAAAAATATTTGCTGGTATTTCGGAAACTCGTAATTTATTGGAAGCTTGGCAACCACTTTCAATGAAATTGCTTTTTCACAGTCTCTGCTTAGGGCTACATGAAGCGGCAACAAATCAAAGAGAAAAAACTGAGAACTCCTTTATTATGTCAAGTTTCAAAGAGCTACTACAAACCATGTTGGATTTAGAGTTCCAAATTCATCTATCTATATAGGAGAGAACAGAATGAAACCTAAAAATAAAAACTGCTACTGTAAACGAACGCTTCAACCTAGAAGAAGAAATTTTGGTGAGCCAACTGGGATTTGTGTACTAATCATTACCACCAAGTATCATCAAGATTGGGTGAAAAAAATATTTGCTGGTATTTCGGAAACTCGTTATTTCTTAGAAGCTTGGCAACCCCTCTCAATGAAAGTGCTTTTCAACAGTCTGTGCCTAGGACTACTTGAAGAGGAAACAAATCATAGAGACAAAACTGAGAACTCCTTTCTTTTGTCATGTTTCAAAGAGCTACTACAAACCATGTTGGATTTAGAGTTCCAAATTCATCTATCTATATAGGAGAGAACAGAGTGAAACCTAAAAATAAAAACTGCTACTGTAAACGAACGCTTGAACCTAGAAGAACAATATTTGGTGGGGTAAGTGGGATTTGTGTACTTGTCATTACCACCACGTATCATCAACATTGGGTGAAAAAATATTTGCTGGTATTTCGTAAACACGTAATTTCTTGGAAGCTTGGCAACCCCTTTCAATGAAAGTGCAATTCCACAGTCTCTGCTTACTGCTACATGAAGCGGAAACAAATCATAGAGACAAAACTGAAAACTCCTTTATTTTGTCAAGTTACAAAGAGCTACTACAAACCATGGTGGATTTAGAGTTCCAAATTCATCTATCTATATAGGAGAGAACAGACTGAAACCTAAATATAAAAACTGCTACTGTAGACGAACGCTTCAACCTAGAAGAACAAAATTTGGTGAGCCAAGTGGGATTTGTGTACTGATCATTACCACCAAGTATCATCAAGATTGGGTGAAAAAGTATTTGCTGGTATTTCGAAACTTGTTATTTCTTAGAAGCTTGGCAACCCCTCTCAATGAAAGTGCTTTTCCACACTCTGTGCCTAGGGCTACTTGAAGATGAAACAAACCATAGAGAGAAAACTGAGAACTCCTTTATTTTGTCAAGTTTCAAAGAGTTACTACAAATCATGTTGGATTTAGAGTTCAAAATTCATCTATCAATATAGGAGAGAACAGAGTGAAACCTAAATATAAAAACTGCTACTGTAGATGAACGCTTCTACCTAGAGGAACAAAATTTGGTGAGCCAAGTGGGATTTGTGTACTGATCATTATTACCAAGTATCATCAACATTGGGTGAATAAATATTTGCTGGTATTTCGGAAACTCGTTATTTCTTATAAGCTTGGCAACCCCTCTCAATATAATTGTGTTTCCAGGGTCTGTGCCTAGGGCTACTTGAAGAGGAAACAAACCATTGAGACAAAACTGAGAACTCCTTTATTTTTTCAAGTATCATAGAGCTACTACAAACCATGTTGGATTTAGAGTTCCAAATTCATCTATCAATATAGGAGAGAACAGAGTGAAACCTAAAAATAAAAACTGCTACTGTAAACGAACGCTTGAACCTAGAAGAACAATATTTGGTGAGGTAAGTGGGATTTGAGTACTTGTCATTACCACCACGTATCATCAACATTGGGTGAAAAAATATTTGCTGGTATTTCGGAAACACATAATTTCTTGGAAGCTTGGCAACCCCTTTCAATGAAAGTGCATTTCCAAAGTCTCTGCTTACGGCTACATGAAGCGGAAACAAATCATAGAGACAAAACTGAAAACTCCTTTATTTTGTCAAGTTACAAAGAGCTACTACAAACCATGGTGGATTTAGAGTTCCAAATTCATCTATCTATATAGGAGAGAACAGACTGAAACCTAAATATAAAAACTGCTACTGTAGACGAACGCTTCAACCTAGAAGAACAAAATTTTGTGAGCCAAGTGGGATTTGTGTACTGATCATTACCACCAAGTATCATCAAGATTGGGTGAAAAAATATTTGCTGGTATTTTGAAACTTGTTATTTCTTAGAAGCTTGGCAACCCCTCTCAATGAAAGTGCTTTTCCACACTCTGTGCCTAGGGCTACTTGAAGATGAAACAAACCATAGAGACAAAACTGAGAACTCCTTTATTTTGTCAAGTTTCAAAGAGTTACTACAAACCATGTTGGATTTAGAGTTCCAAATTCATCTATCAATATATAAGAGAACAGAGTGAAACCTAAATATAAAAACTGCTACTGTAGACGAACACTTCTACCTAGAGGAACAAAATTTGGTGAGAAAAGTGGGATTTGTGTACTGACCATTACCACCAAGTATCATCAACATTGGGTGAAAAAATATTTGCTCGTATTTCGGAAACTCGTTATTTCTTAGAAGCTTGGCAACCCCTTTCAATGAAAGTGCTTTTCCACAGTATCTGCTTAGGGCTACATGAAGCGGAAACCAATCATAGAGACAAAACTGAGAACACCTTTATTTTGTCAAGTTTCAAAGAGCTACTACAAACCATGTTGGATTTACAGTTCCAAATTCATCTATCTATATATTAGAGAACAAATTGAACTTAAAATATAAACTGCTACTGTAAACAAACGCTTCAACCTAGAAGAACAAAATTTGGTGAGTCTAGCGGGATTTGTGTACCAATCATTACCACCAAGTATCATCAAGATTGGTTGAAAAAATATTTGCTGGTATTCGGAAACTCGTTATTTTTTAGAAGCTTGTCAACCCCTCTCAATGAAAGTGCTTTTCCACAGTCTGTGCCTAGGACTACTTGAAGAGAAAACAAACCATAGAGACAAAACTGAGAACTCCTTTACTTTGTCAAGTTTGAAAGAGCTATTACACACCATGTTGGATTTAGAGTCCAAATTCATCTATCTATGTAGGAGAGAACAGAGTGAATCCTAAATATAAAAACTGCTACTGTAGACGAACGCGTCAACCCAGAAGAACAAAATTTGGTGAGCCAATTGGGACTTGTGTACAGATCATTATTACCAAGTATCATCAACATTGGGTGAAAAAATATTTGCTGGTATTTCGGAAACTCGTTATTTCTTATAAGCTTAGCAACCCCTCTCAATGAAATTTTGTTTCCACAGTCTGTGCCTAGGGCTACTTGAAGAGGAAACAAACCATAGAGACAAAACTGAGAACTCCTTTATTTTTTCAAGTTTCATAGAGCTACTACAAACCATGTTGGATTTAGAGTTCCAAATTCATCTATCAATATAGGAGAGAACAGAGTGAAACCTAAAAATAAAAACTGCTACTGTAAACGAACGCTTCAACCTAGAAAACAAAATTTGGTGAGCCAATAGGGATTTGTGTACTTGTCACTACCACCACGTATCATCAAGATTGTGTGAAAAAATATTTGCTGGTATTTCGGAAACTCATTATTTCTTAGAAGGTTGGCACACCTCTCAATGAAAGTGCTTTTCCACAGTCTGTGCCTAGGACTAATTGAAGAGGAAACAAACCATAGAGAAAAAACTGAGAACTCCTTTATTTTGTCAAGTTTCAAAGAGCTACTACAAACCATGATGGATTTAGAGTTCCAAATTCATCTATCAATATACGAGAGAACAGAGGGAAACCTAAATATAAAAACTGATACTGTAAAGGAACGCTTCAACCTAGAAGAAGAAAATTTCGTGAGCCAAGTGGGATTTGTGTATTGATCATTACCACCAAGTAACATCAACATTGGGTGAAAAAATATTTGCTGGTATTTCGGAAACTCGTTATTTCTTAGAAGCTTGGCAACCCCTCTCAATGAAAGTGCTTTTCCACAATCTGTGCCTAGGGCTACTTGAAGAGGAAACAAACCATAGAGACAAAACTGAGAACTCCTTTATTTTGTCAAGTTTCAAAGAGCTGCTACAAACCATGTTGGATTTAGAGTTAGAAATACAACTATCAATATAGGAGAGAACAGAGTGAAACCTAAATATAAAAACTGCTACTGTAGACGAACTTGTCAACGTAGAAGTACAAAAATTTGGTGAGGCAAGTGGGATTTGTGTACTGATCATTACCACCATGTATCATCAAGATTGGGTGAAAAAATATTTGCTGCTATTTAGGAAACTCGTTATTTCTTAAAACCTTGGCAACCCCTCTCAACGAAAGTGGTTTTCCACAGTATGTGCCTAGGGCTGCTTGAAGAGGAAACAAACCATAGAGACAAAACTGAGAACTCCTTTATTTTGTCAAGTTTCAAAGAGCTACTACAAACCATGTTGAATTTAGAGTTCCAAATTCATCTATCTATATAGGAGAGAACAGAGGGAAACTAAAAATATAAACTGCTACTGTAGATGAACTTGTCAAGCTAGAAGAACAAAATTTGGTGAGTCAAGTGGGATTTGTCTACCGATCATTACTAGAAGTATCATCAAGATTGGGTGAAAAATATTTGCTGGTATTTCGGAAACTCGTTATTTCTTAGAAGCTTGGCAACCGCTCTCAATGAAAGTGCTTTTCCACAGTCTGTGCCTAGGGCTACTTGAACAGGAAACAAACCATAGAGACAAAACTGAGAACTCCTTTATTTTGTCATGTTTCAAAGAGCTACTACAAACCATGTTGGATTTAGAGTTCCAAATTCATCTATCAATATAGGAGAGAACAGAGTGAAACCTAAATATAAAAACTGCTACTGTAGACGAACGCGTCAAAATAGAAGAATAAAAATTGGTGAGCCAAGTGGGATTTGTGTACCGATCATTACCACCAAGTATCATCAAGATTGGGTGAAAAAATATTTGCTGCTATTTAGGAAACTCGTTATTTCTTAGAAGCTTGGCAACCCATCTCAATGAAAGTGCTTTTCCACAGTCTGTGCCTAGGGCTACTTGAAGAGGAAACAAACCATAGAGACAAAACTGACAACTCCTTTATTTTGTCAACTTTCAAAGAGCTACTACAAACCATGTTGGAATTAGAGTTCCAAATTCATCTATCTATATAGGAGAGAACAGAGTGAACCCTAAAAATAAAAACTGCTACTGTAAACGAACGCTTCAACCTAGAAGAACAAAATTTGGTGAGCCAAGTGGGATTTGTGTACTTGTCATTACCACCACGTATCATCAACACTGGCTGAAAAAATATTTGCTGGTATTTCGGAAACTCGTAATTTCTTGGAAACCTGGCATCCCCTTTCAATGAAAGTGCTTTTCCACAGTCTCTGCTTAGGGCTACATCATGCGGAAACAAATAATAGAGACGAATCTGAAAACTCCTTTATTTTGTCACGTTTCAAAGAGCTACTAGAAACCATGTTAGATATAGAGTTCCAAATTCATCTATCTATATAGAAGAGAACAGAGGGAACTTAAAAATATAAACTGCTACTGTAAACGAACGCTTCAACCTAGAAGAACAAAATTTGGTGAGTCAAGTGGGATTTGTGTACCAATCATTACCACCAAGTATCATCAAGATTGGGTGAGAAAATATTTGCTGGTATTTCGGAAACTCGTTATTTCTTAGAAGCTTGGCAACCCCTCTCAATGAAAGTGCTTTTCCACAGTCTGTGCCTAGGACTACTTGAAGAGGAAACAAATCATAGAGACAAAACTGAGAACTCCTTTCTTTTTGTCAAGTTTCAAAGACCTACTACAAACCATGTTGGATTTAGAGTTCCAAATTCATCTATCTATATAGGAGAGAACAGAGTGAAACCTAAAAATAAAAACTCCTCTGTAAACGAACGCTTCAACCTAGGAAAACAAAATTTGGTGAGCCAAGTGGGATTTGTGTACTTGTCATTACCACCACGTATCATCAACATTGGGTGAAAAAATATTTGCTGGTATTTCGGAAACTCGTAATTTATTGGAAGCTTGGCAACCACTTTCAATGAAATTGCTTTTTCACAGTCTCTGCTTAGGGCTACATGAAGCGGCAACAAATCAAAGAGAAAAAACTGAGAACTCCTTTATTTTGTCAAGTTTCAAAGAGCTACTACAAACCATGTTGGATTTAGAGTTCCAAATTCATCTATCTATATAGGAGAGAACAGAATGAAACCTAAAAATAAAAACTGCTACTGTAAACGAACGCTTCAACCTAGAAGAAGAAATTTTGGTGAGCCAACTGGGATTTGTGTACTAATCATTACCACCAAGTATCATCAAGATTGGGTGAAAAAATATTTGCTGGTATTTCGGAAACTCGTTATTTCTTAGAAGCTTGGCAACCCCTCTCAATGAAAGTGCTTTTCAACAGTCTGTGCCTAGGACTACTTGAAGAGGAAACAAATCATAGAGACAAAACTGAGAACTCCTTTCTTTTGTCATGTTTCAAAGAGCTACTACAAACCATGTTGGATTTAGAGTTCCAAATTCATCTATCTATATAGGAGAGAACAGAGTGAAACCTAAAAATAAAAACTGCTACTGTAAACGAACGCTTGAACCTAGAAGAACAATATTTGGTGGGGTAAGTGGGATTTGTGTACTTGTCATTACCACCACGTATCATCAACATTGGGTGAAAAAATATTTGCTGGTATTTCGTAAACACGTAATTTCTTGGAAGCTTGGCAACCCCTTTCAATGAAAGTGCAATTCCACAGTCTCTGCTTACTGCTACATGAAGCGGAAACAAATCATAGAGACAAAACTGAAAACTCCTTTATTTTGTCAAGTTACAAAGAGCTACTACAAACCATGGTGGA
The DNA here is from genome assembly GCF_048772815.1 of Callospermophilus lateralis. NCBI lineage: Eukaryota > Metazoa > Chordata > Mammalia > Rodentia > Sciuridae > Callospermophilus > Callospermophilus lateralis. Next base: position 48,978 of record NW_027514784.1, on the reverse strand, counting down.
TTTAGAGTTCCAAATTCATCTATCTATATAGGAGAGAACAGACTGAAACCTAAATATAAAAACTGCTACTGTAGACGAACGCTTCAACCTAGAAGAACAAAATTTGGTGAGCCAAGTGGGATTTGTGTACTGATCATTACCACCAAGTATCATCAAGATTGGGTGAAAAAGTATTTGCTGGTATTTCGAAACTTGTTATTTCTTAGAAGCTTGGCAACCCTCTCAATGAAAGTGCTTTTCCACACTCTGTGCCTAGGGCTACTTGAAGATGAAACAAACCATAGAGAGAAAACTGAGAACTCCTTTATTTTGTCAAGTTTCAAAGAGTTACTACAAATCATGTTGGATTTAGAGTTCAAAATTCATCTATCAATATAGGAGAGAACAGAGTGAAACCTAAATATAAAAACTGCTACTGTAGATGAACGCTTCTACCTAGAGGAACAAAATTTGGTGAGCCAAGTGGGATTTGTGTACTGATCATTATTACCAAGTATCATCAACATTGGGTGAATAAATATTTGCTGGTATTTCGGAAACTCGTTATTTCTTATAAGCTTGGCAACCCCTCTCAATATAATTGTGTTTCCAGGGTCTGTGCCTAGGGCTACTTGAAGAGGAAACAAACCATTGAGACAAAACTGAGAACTCCTTTATTTTTTCAAGTATCATAGAGCTACTACAAACCATGTTGGATTTAGAGTTCCAAATTCATCTATCAATATAGGAGAGAACAGAGTGAAACCTAAAAATAAAAACTGCTACTGTAAACGAACGCTTGAACCTAGAAGAACAATATTTGGTGAGGTAAGTGGGATTTGAGTACTTGTCATTACCACCACGTATCATCAACATTGGGTGAAAAAATATTTGCTGGTATTTCGGAAACACGTAATTTCTTGGAAGCTTGGCAACCCCTTTCAATGAAAGTGCATTTCCAAAGTCTCTGCTTACGGCTACATGAAGCGGAAACAAATCATAGAGACAAAACTGAAAACTCCTTTATTTTGTAAAGTTACAAAGAGCTACTACAAACCATGGTGGATTTAGAGTTCCAAATTCATCTATCTATATAGGAGAGAACAGACTGAAACCTAAATATAAAAACTGCTACTGTAGACGAACGCTTCAACCTAGAAGAACAAAATTTTGTGAGCCAAGTGGGA
>NW_027514784.1:0-47612 GCF_048772815.1 Callospermophilus lateralis | reverse complement strand
CATTGGGGTGAAAAAATATTTGCTGGTATTTCGGAAACTTGTTATTTCTTAGAAGCGTGGCAACCCCTCTCAAAGAAAGTGCTTTTCCACAGTCTGTGCCTAGGACTACTTGAAGCGGACACAAACCATAGAGACAAAACTGAGAACTCCTTTATTTTGTCAAGTTTCAAAGAGCTACTACAAACCATGTTGGATTTAGAGTTCCAAATTCTTCTATCTATATAGGAGAGAACAGAGTGAAACCTAAAAATAAAAACTGCTACTGTAAACGAACGCTTGAACCTAGAAGAACAATATTTGGTGAGGTAAGGGGATTTGTGTACTTGTCATTACCACCACGTATCATCAACATTGGGTGAAAAAATATTTGCTGGTATTTCGGAAACACGTAATTTCTTGGAAGCTTGGCAACCCCTTTCAATTAAAGTGCTTTTCCACAGTCTCTGCTTAGGGCTAAATTAAGCTGAAACAAATCATAGAGACAAAACTGAAAACTCCTTTATTTTGTCAAGTTACAAAGAGCTACTACAAACCATGGTGGATTTAGAGTTCCAAATTAATCTATCTATATAGGAGAGAACAGACTGAAACTTAAATATAAAAACTGCTACTGTAGACGAACGCTTCAACCTATAAGAACAAAATTTGGTGAGCCAAGTGGGGTTTTGTACTGATCATTACCACCAAGTATCATCAAGATTGGGTGAAAAAATATTTGCTGGTATTTCGGAAACTCGTTATTTCTTAGAAGCTTGGCAACCCCTCTCAATGAAAGTGCTTGTCAACAGTCTGTGCCTAGGACTACTTGAAGAGGAAACAAACCATAGAGACAAAACTGAGAACTCTTTTCTTTTGTCAAGTTTCAAAGAGCTACTACAAACCATGTTGGATTTAGAGTTCCAAATTCATCTATCTATATAGGAGAGAACAGAGTGAAACCTAAAAATAAAAACTCCTCTGTAAACGAATGCTTCAACCTAGGAAAACAAAATTTGGTGAGCCAAGTGGGATTTGTGTACTTGTCATTACCACCACGTATCATCAACATTGGGTGAAAAAATATTTGCTAGTATTTCGGAAACTCATAATTTATTGGAAGCTTGGCAACCACTTTCAATGAAAGTGCTTTTTCACAGTCTCTGCTTAGGGCTACATGAAGCGGCAACAAATCAAAGAGACAAAACTGAGAACTCCTTTATTTTGTCAAGTTTCAAAGAGCTACTACAAACCATGTTGGATTTAGAGTTCCAAATTCATCTACCTATATAGGAGAGAACAGAATGAAACCTAAAAATAAAAACTGCTACTGTAAACGAACGCTTCAACCTAGAAGAACAAATTTTGGTGAGCCAACTGGGAATTGTGTAGTAATCATTACCACCAATTATCATCAAGATTGGGTGAAAAAATATTTGCTGGTATTTTGGAAACTCGTTGTTTCTTAAAACCTGGGCAACCCTTCTCAATGAAAGTTCTTTTCCACAGTCTGTGCCTAGGGCTACTTGAAGAGGAAACAAACCATAGAGACAAAACTGAGAACTCCTTTATTTTGTCAAGTTTCAAAGAGCTACTACAAACCATGTTGGATTTAGAGTTCCAAATTCATCTATCTATATAGGAGAGAACAGAGTGAAACCTAAAAATAAAAACTGCCACTGTAAACAAACGCTTGAACCTAGAAGAACAATATTTGGTGAGGTAGTGGGATTTGTGTACTTGTCAATACCACCACGTATCATCAACATTGGGTGAAAAAATATTTGTTGGTATTTTGAAAACACGTAATTTCATGGAAGCTTGCCAACCCCTTTCAATGAATGTGCATTTCCACAGTCTCTTTTTAAGGCTACATGAAGCAGAAACAAATCATAGAGACAAAACTGAAAACTCCTTTATTTTGTCAAGTTACAAAGAGCTACTACAAACCTTGGTGGATTTAGAGTTCCAAATTCATCTATCTATATAGGAGAGAACAGACTGAAACCTAAATATAAAAACTGCTACTGTAGACGAACGCTTCAACCGAGAAGAACAAAATTTGGTGAGCCAAATGGGATTTGTGTACTGATCATTACCACCAAGTATCATCAAGATTGGGTGAAAAAATATTTGCTGGTATTTCGAAATCTCGTTTTTTTTTTAGAAGCTTGTCAACCCCTCTCAATGAAAGTTCTTTTCCACAGTCTGTGCCTAGGGCTACTTGAAGAGGATACAAACCATAGAGTTAAAACTGAGAACTCCTTTATTTTGTAAAGTTTCAAAGAGCTACTACAAGCCATGTTGGATTTAGAGTTCCAAATACATCTATCAATATAAAAGAGAACAGAAAGAAACCTAAATATAAAAACTGCTACTGTAGATGAACGCGTCAACGTAGAAGGATAAAAATTGGTGATCCAAATGGGATTTGTGTACCGATCATTACCACCAAGTATCATCAAGATTGGGTGAAAAAATATTTGCTATTATTTAGGAAACTCGTTATTTCTTAGATGCTTGGCAACCCATCTCAATGAAAGTGCTTTTCCACAGTGTGTGCCTAGGGCTACTTGAAGAGGAAACAAACAATAGAGACAAAACTGACAACTCCTTTATTTTGTCAACTTTCAAAGAGCTACTACAAACCATGTTGGAATTAGAGTTCCAAATTTATCTATCTATATAGGAGAGAAGAGAGTGAACTCTAAAAATAAAAACTGCTACTGGAAACGAACGCTTCGACCTAGGAAAACAAAATTTGGTGAGCCAAGTGGGATTTGTGTACTTGTCATTACCACCACGTATCATCAACATTGGGTGAAAAAATATTTGCTGGTATTTCGGAAACTCGTAATTTATTGAAAGCTTGGCAACCACTTTCAATGAAAGTGCTTTTTCACAGTCTCTGCTTAGGGCTACATGAAGCGGCAACAATTCAAAGAGACAAAACTGAGAACTCCTTTATTTTGTCAAGTTTCAAAGAGCTACTACAAACCATGTTGGATTTAGAGTTCCAAATTCATCTTCTATATAGGAGAGAACAGAATGAAACCTAAAAATAAAAACTGCTACTGTAAACGAACGCTTCAACCTAGAAGAAGAAATTTTGGTGAGCCAACTGGGATTTGTGTACTAATCATTACCACTAAGTATCATCAAGATTGGGTGAAAAAATATTTGCTGGTATTTTGGAAACTCGTTATTTCTTAAAACCTGGGCAACCCTTCTCAATGAAATTGCTTTTCCACAGTCTGTGCCTAGGGCGACTTGAAGAGGAAACAAACCATAGAGACAAAACTGAGAACTCCTTTATTTTGTAATGTATCAAAGAGCTACTACAAACCATGTTGAATTTAGAGTTCAAATTCTTCTATCAATATAGGAGAGAACAGAGTGAAACCGAAAAATAAAAACTGCTACTGTAGACGAATGCTTCAACCCAGAAGAACAAAATATGGTGAGCCAAGTGGGATTTGTGTACTGATCATTGCCACCAATTATCATCAACATTGGGTGAAAAAATATTTGCTGGTATTTCGGAAACTTGTTATTTCTTAGAAGCTTGGCAACCCCTCTCAAAGAAAGTGCTTTTCCACAGTCTGTGCCTAGGACTACTTGAAGCGGACACAAACCATAGAGACAAAACTGAGAACTCCTTTATTTTGTCAAGTTTCAAAGAGCTACTACAAACCATGTTGGATTTAGAGTTCCAAATTCTTCTATCTATATAGGAGAGAACAGAGTGAAACCTAAAAATAAAAACTGCTACTGTAAACGAACGCTTGAACCTAGAAGAACAATATTTGGTGAGGTAAGTGGGATTTGTGTACTTGTCATTACCACCACGTATCATCAACATTGGGTGAAAAAATATTTGCTGGTATTTCGGAAACACGTAATTTCTTGGAAGCTTGGCAACCCCTTTCAATTAAAGTGCTTTTCCACAGTCTCTGCTTAGGGCTAAATTAAGCTGAAACAAATCATAGAGACAAAACTGAAAACTCCTTTATTTTGTCAAGTTACAAAGAGCTACTACAAACCATGGTGGATTTAGAGTTCCAAATTCATCTATCTATATAGGAGAGAACAGACTGAAACTTAAATATAAAAACTGCTACTGTAGACGAACGCTTCAACCTATAAGAACAAAATTTGGTGAGCCAAGTGGGGTTTTTGTACTGATCATTACCACCAAGTATCATCAAGATTGGGTGAAAAAATATTTGCTGGTATTTCGGAAACTCGTTATTTCTTAGAAGCTTGGCAACCCCTCTCAATGAAAGTGCTTGTCAACAGTCTGTGCCTAGGACTACTTGAAGAGGAAACAAACCATAGAGACAAAACTGAGAACTCTTTTCTTTTGTCAAGTTTCAAAGAGCTACTACAAACCATGTTGGATTTAGAGTTCCAAATTCATCTATCTATATAGGAGAGAACAGAATGAAACCTAAAAATAAAAACTGCTACTGTAAACGAACGCTTCAACCTAGAGGAACAAATTTTGGTGAGCCAACTGGGAATTGTGTAGTATTCATTACCACCAATTATCATCAAGATTGGGTGAAAAAATATTTGCTGGTATTTTGGAAACTCGTTATTTCTTAAAACCTGGGCAACCCTTCTCAATGAAAGTGCTTTTCCACAGTCTGTGCCTAGGGCTACATGAAGAGGAAACAAACCATAGAGACAAAACTGAGAACTCCTTTATTTTGTCAAGTTTCAAAGAGCTACTACAAACCATGTTGGATTTAGAGTTCCAAATTCATCTATCTATATAGGAGACAACAGTCTGAACTTAAAATTATAAACTGCTACTGTAAACGAACGCTTCAACCTAGAAGAACAAAATATGGTGAGTCAAGTGGGATTTGTGTACCAATCATTACCACCACGTATCATCAAGATTGGGTGAAAAAATATTTGCTGGTATTTCGGAAACTCGTTTTTTCTTAGAAGCTTGGCAACCCCTCTCAATTTAAGTGCTTTTCTACACTCTGTGCCTAGGGCTACTTGAAGAGTAAACAAACCATAGAGATAAAACTGAGAACTCCTTTATTTTGTCAAGTTTCAAAGAGCTACTAAAAGCCATGTTGGATTTAGAGTTCCAAATTCATCTATCAATATAGGAGAGAACAGATGGAAACTAAAAATATAAACTGCTACTGTAACCGAATGATTAAACCTAGAAGAACAAAATTTGGTGAGTCAAGTGGAATATGTGTACCAATCATATCACCAATTATCATCAACATTGGGTGAAAAAATATTTGCTGGTATTTCGGAAACTCGTTATTTCTTAGAGGCTTGGCAACCCCTCTCAATGAAAGTGCTTTTCCACAGTTTGTGCCTATAACTATTTCAAGAGGAAACAAACCATAGAGAAAAAACTGAGAACTCCTTTATTTTGTCAACTTTCAAAGAGCTACTACAAACCATGTTGGATTTAGAGTTCCAAATTCATCAATCTATGTAAGAGAGAACAGAAGGAACCTAAAAATATAAACTGCTACTGTAAATGAACGCGTCAACCTAGCAGAACAAAATTTATTGAGCCAAGTGGGATTTGTGTACTGATCATTACCACCAAGTATCATCAACATTGGTTGAAAAAATATTTGCTGGTATTTCGGAAACTAGTAACTTCTTGGAAGCTTGGCAACCCCTCTCAATGAAAGGGCTTTTTTACAGTCTCTGCTTAGGGCTACATCATGCGGAAACAAATAATAGAGACAAATCTGAAAACTGCTTTATTTTGTCAAGGTTCAAAGAGCTACTACAAACCATGTTGGATTTAGAGTTCCAAATTCATCTATCTATATAGGAGAGAACAGAGGGAACTTAAAAATATAAACTGCTACTGTAAACGAACGCTTCAACATAGAAGAACAAAATTTGGTGAGTCAAGTGGGATTTGTGTACCAATCATTGCCACCACGTATCATCAAGATTGGGTGAAAAGATATTTGCTGGTATTTCAGAAACTCGTTATTTCTTAGAAGCTTGGCAACCCCTCTCAATGAAAGTGCTTTTCAACAGTCTGTGCCTAGAACTACTTGAAGAGGAGACAAACAATAGAGACAAAACTGAGAACTCCTTTCTTTTATCAAGTTTCAAAGAGCTACTACAAACCATGTTGGATTTAGAGTTCCAAATTCATCTATCTATATAGGACAGAACAGAGTGAAACCTAAAAATAAAAACTCCTCTGTAAACGAACGCTTCAACCTAGGAAAACAAAATTTGGTGAGCCAAGTGGGATTTGTGTACTTGTCATTACCACCACGTATCATCAACATTGGGTGAAAAAATATTTGCAGGTACTTCGGAAACTCATAATTTATTTTAAGCTTGGCAACCACTTTCAATGAAAGTGCTTTTTCACAGTCTCTGCTTAGGGCTACATGAAGCGGCAACAATCAAAGAGACAAAACTGAGAACTCCTTTATTTTGTCAAGTTTCAAAGAGCTACTACAAGCCATGTTGGATTTAGAGTTTCAAATTCATCTATCTATATAGGAGAGAACAGAGGGAAACTAAAAATATAAACTGCTACTGTAACCGAACGATTCAACCTAGAAGAACAAAATTTGGTGAGTCAAGTGGAATTTGTGTACCAATCATTACCACCAAGTATCATCAACATTGGGTGAAAAAATATTTGCATGTATTTCGGAAACTCGTTATTTCTTAGAGGCTTGGCAACCCCTCTCAATGAAAGTGCTTTTCCACAGTCTGTGCCTAGGATTACTTGAAGAGGAAAAAAACCATAGAGTAAAAACTGAGAACTCCTTTATTTTGTCAACTTTCAAAGAGCTACTACAAACTATGTTGGATTTAGAGTTCCAAATTCATCAATCTATGTAAGAGAGAACAGAGGGAACCTAAAAATATAAACTGTAACTGTAAACGAACGCGTCAACCTAGCAGAAAAAAGTTGGTGAGCCAAGTGGGATGTGTGTACTGATCATTACCACCAAGTATCATCAACACTGGATGAAAAAAATATTTGCTGGTATTTCGGAAACTCGTAATTTCTTGGAAACCTGGCAACCCCTTTCAATGAAAGGGCTTTTCCACAGTCTCTGCTTAGTGCTACATCATGCAGAAACAAATAATAGAGACAAATCTGAAAACTCCTTTATTTTGTCAAGTTTCAAAGAGCTACTACATACCATGTTGGATTTAGAGTTCCAAATTCATCTATTTATATAGGAGAGAACAGAGTGAAACCTAAATATAAAAACTGCTACTGTAAACGAACGCTTTAACCTAGAAGAACAAAATTTGGTGAGCCAAGTGAGATTTGTGTACTTGTCATTACCACCACGGATCATCAACATTGGATGAAAAAATATTTGCTGGTATTTCGGGAACTCGTTATTTATTGGAAGCTTGGCAACCCCATTCAATGAAAGTGCTTTTCCTGAGTCTCTGCTTAGGGCTACATGAAGCGGAAACAAATCATAGAGACAAAACAGAGAAATCCTTTATTTTGTCAAGTTTCAAAGAGCTACTACAAACCATGTTGGATTTAGAGTTCCAAATTCATCTATCTATATAGGAGAGAACAGAGGGAAAATAAAAATATAACCTGCTACTGTAAACAAACGCTTCAACCTAGAAGAACAAAATTTGGTGAGTAAAGTGGGATTTGTGTACCAATCATTGCCACCACGTATCATCAAGATTGGGTGAAAAAATATTTGCTGGTATTTCGGAAACTCGTTATTTATTACAAGCTTGGCAACCCCTCTCAATGAAAGTGCTTTTCAACAGTCTGTGCCTAGAACTACTTGAAGAGGAAACAAAAAATAGAGACAAAACTGAGAACTCCTTTCTTTAATCAAGTTTCAAAGAGCTACTACAAACCATGTTGGATTTAGAGTTCCAAATTCATCTATCTATATAGGAGAGAACAGAGTGAAACCTAAAAATAAAAACTCCTCTGTAAACGAACGCTTCAACCTAGGAAAACAAAATTTGGTGAGCCAAGTGGGATTTGTGTACTTGTCATTACCACCACGTATCATCAACATTGGGCGAAAAAATATTTGCAGGTATTTCGGAAACTCATAATTTATTGGAAGCTTGGCAACCACTTTCAGTGAAAGTGCTTTTTCACAGTCTCTGCTTAGGGCTACATGAAGCGGCAACAAATCAAAGAGACAAAACTGAGAACTCCTTTATTTTGTCAAGTTTCAAAGAGCTACTACAAGCCATGTTGGAATTAGAGTTCCAAATTCATCTATCTATATAGGAGAGAACAGAGGGAAACTAAAAATATAAACTGCTACTGTAACCGAACGATTCAACCTAGAAGAACAAAATTCAAAATTTGGTGAGTCAAGTGGAATTTGTGTACCAATCATTACCACCAAGTATCATCAACATTGGGTGAAAAAATATTTGCTGGTATTTCGGAAACTCGTTATTCTTAGAGGCTTGGCAACCCCTCTCAATGAAAGTGCTTTTCCACAGTCTGTGCCTAGGACTACTTGAAGAGGAAACAAACCGTAGAGAAAAAACTGAGAACTCTTTATTTTGTCAACTTTCAAAGAGCTACTACAAACTATGTTGGATTTAGAGTTCCAAATTCATCAATCTATGTAAGAGAGAACAGAGGGAACCTAAAAATATAAACTGCTACTGTAAACGAACGCGTCAACCTAGCAGAAAACATTTGGTGAGCCAAGTGGGATTTTTGTACTGATCATTACCACCAAGTATCATCAACACTGGCTGAAAAAATATTTGCTGGTATTTTGGAAACTCGTAATTTCTTGGAAACCTGGCAACTCCTTTCAATGAAAGGGCTTTTCCACAGTCTCTGCCTAGGGCTACATCATGCGAAAACAAATAATAGAGACAAATCTGAAAACTCCTTTATTTTGTCAAGTTTCAAAGAGCTACTACAAACCATGTTTTATTTAGAGTTCCAAATTCATCTATCTATATAGGAGAGAACATTGGGAACTTAAAAATATAAACTGCTACTGTAAACGAACGCTTCAACCTAGAAGAACAAAATTTGGTGAGTCAAGTGGGATTTGTGTACCAATCATTACCACCACGTATCATCAAGATTGGGTGAAAAAATATTTGCTGGTATTTCGGAAACTCGTTATTTCTTAGAAGCTTGGCAACCCCTCATAATGAAAGTGCTTTTCAACAGTCTGTGCCTAGGACTACTTGAGGAGGAAACAAACCATAGAGACAAAACTGAGAACTCCTTACTTTTATCAAGTTTCAAAGAGCTACTACAAACCATGTTGGATTTAGAGTTCCAAATTCATCTATCTATATAGGAGAGAACAGAGTGAAACCTAAAAATAAAAACTCCTCTGTAAACGAACGCTTCAACCTAGGAAAACAAAATTTGGTGAGCCAAGTGGGATTTGTGTACTTGTCATTACCACCACGTATCATCAACACTGGCTGAAAAAATATTTGCTGGTATTTCGGAAAGTCGTAATTTCTTGGAATCCTGGCAACCCCTTTCAATGAAAGGGCTTTTCCACAGTCTCTTCTTAGGGCTACATCATGCGGAAACAAATAATAGAGACAAATCTGAAAACTCCTTTACTTTGTCAAGTTTCAAAGAGCTACTACAAACCATGTTTGATTTAGAGTTCCAAATTCATCTATCTATATAGGAGAGAACAGAGGGAACTTAAAAACATAAACTGCTACTCTAAACGAACGCTTCAACCTAGAAGAACAAAATTTGGTGAGTCAAGTGGGATTTGTGTACCAATCATTACCACCACGTATCATCAAGATTGGGTGAAAAAATATTTGCTGGTATTTCGGAATCTCGTTATTTCTTAGAAGCTTGGCAACCCCTCTCAATGAAAGTGCTTTTCCACAGTCTGTGAATAGGACTACTTGAAGAGGAAACAAACCATATAGAAAAAACTGAGAACTCCTTTATTTTGTCAACTTTCAAAGAGCTACTACAAACTATGTTGGATTTAGAGTTCCAAATTCATCAATCTATGTAAGAGAGAACAGAGGGAACCTAAAAATATAAACTGCTACTGTAAACGAACGTGTCAACCTAGCAGAACAAAATTTGGTGAGCCAAGTGGGATGTGTGTACTGATCATTACCACCAAGTATCATCAACACTGGATGAAAAAAATATTTGCTGGTATTTCGGAAACTCGTAATTTCTTGGAAACCTGGCAACCCCTTTCAATGAAAGGGCTTTTCCACAGTCTCTGCTTAGGGCTACATCATGCGGAAACAAATAATAGAGACAAATCTAAAAACTCCTTTATTTTGTCAAGGTTCAAAGAGCTACTACAAACCATGTTGGATTTAGAGTTCCAAATTCATCTATTTATATAGGAGAGAACAGAGTGAAACCTAAATATAAAAACTGCTACTGTAAACGAACGCTTTAACCTAGAAGAACAATATTTGGTGAGCCAAGTGAGATTTGTGTACTTGTCATTACCACCACGGATCATCAACATTGGATGAAAAAATATTTGCTGGTATTTCGGGAACTCGTTATTTATTGGAAGCTTGGCAACCCCATTCAATGAAAGTGCTTTTCCTGAGTCTCTGCTTAGGGCTACATGAAGCGGAAACAAATCATAGAGACAAAACAGAGAAATCCTTTATTTTGTCAAGTTTCAAAGAGCTACTACAAACCATGTTGGATTTAGAGTTCCAAATTCATCTATCTATATAGGAGAGAACAGAGGGAAACTAAAAATATAAACTGCTACTCTAAACGAAAGCTTCAACCTAGAAGAACAAAATTTGGTGAGTCAAGTGGTATTTGTGTACCGATCATTACTACCAAGTATCATCAAGATTGGGTGAATAATATTTGCTGGTATTTCGAAAACTATTTATTTCTTAGAAGCTTGGCAACCCATCTCAATGAAAGTGCTCTTCCACAGTCTGTGCCTTGGGGTACTTGAAGAGGAAACAAACCATAGAGACAAAAGTGACAACTCCTTTATTTTGTCAACTTTCAAAGAGGTACTACAAACCAAGTTGGAATTAGAGTTCCAAATTCATCTATCTATATAGGAGAGAACAGAGTGAAACCTAAAAATAAAAACTGCTACTGTAAAAGAACGCTTCAACCTAGAAGAACAAAATTTGGTGAGCCAAGTGGGATTTGTGTACTTGTCATTACCACCACGTATCATCAACACTGGCTGAAAAAATATTTGCTGGTATTTCGGAAACTCGTAATTTCTTGGAATCCTGGCAACCCCTTTCAATGAAAGGGCTTTTCCACAGTCTCTTCTTAGGGCTACATCATGCGGAAACAAATAATAGAGACAAATCTGAAAACTCCTTTACTTTGTCAAGTTTCAAAGAGCTACTACAAACCATGTTTGATTTAGAGTTCCAAATTCATCTATCTATATAGGAGAGAACAGAGGGAACTTAAAAACATAAACTGCTACTCTAAACGAACGCTTCAACCTAGAAGAACAAAATTTGGTGAGTCAAGTGGGATTTGTGTACCAATCATTACCACCACGTATCATCAAGATTGGGTGAAAAAATATTTGCTGGTATTTCGGAATCTCGTTATTTCTTAGAAGCTTGGCAACCCCTCTCAATGAAAGTGCTTTTCCACAGTCTGTGAATAGGACTACTTGACGAGGAAACAAACCATATAGAAAAAACTGAGAACTCCTTTATTTTGTCAACTTTCAAAGAGCTACTACAAACTATGTTGGATTTAGAGTTCCAAATTCATCAATCTATGTAAGAGAGAACAGAGGGAACCTAAAAATATAAACTGCTACTGTAAACGAACGCGTCAACCTAGCAGAACAAAATTTGGTGAGCCAAGTGGGATGTGTGTACTGATCATTACCACCAAGTATCATCAACACTGGATGAAAAAAATATTTGCTGGTATTTCGGAAACTCGTAATTTCTTGGAAACCTGGCAACCCCTTTCAATTAAAGGGCTTTTCCACAGTCTCTGCTTAGGGCTACATCATGCGGAAACAAATAATAGAGACAAATCTAAAAACTCCTTTATTTTGTCAAGGTTCAAAGAGCTACTACAAACCATGTTGGATTTAGAGTTCCAAATTCATCTATTTATATAGGAGAGAACAGAGTGAAACCTAAATATAAAAACTGCTACTGTAAACGAACGCTTTAACCTAGAAGAACAAAATTTGGTGAGCCAAGTGAGATTTGTGTACTTGTCATTACCACCACGGATCATCAACATTGGATGAAAAAATATTTGCTGGTATTTCGGGAACTCGTTATTTATTGGAAGCTTTGCAACCCCATTCAATGAAAGTGCTTTTCCTGAGTCTCTGCTTAGGGCTACATGAAGCGGAAACAAATCATAGAGACAAAACAGAGAAATCCTTTATTTTGTCAAGTTTCAAAGAGCTACTACAAACCATGTTGGATTTAGAGTTCCAAATTCATCTATCTATATAGGAGAGAACAGAGGGAAACTAAAAATATAAACTGCTACTCTAAACGAAAGCTTCAACCTAGAAGAACAAAATTTGGTGAGTCAAGTGGTATTTGTGTACCGATCATTACTACCAAGTATCATCAAGATTGGGTGAATAATATTTGCTGGTATTTCGAAAACTATTTATTTCTTAGAAGCTTGGCAACCCATCTCAATGAAAGTGCTCTTCCACAGTCTGTGCCTTGGGGTACTTGAAGAGGAAACAAACCATAGAGACAAAAGTGACAACTCCTTTATTTTGTCAACTTTCAAAGAGGTACTACAAACCAAGTTGGAATTAGAGTTCCAATTTCATCTATCTATATAGGAGAGAACAGAGTGAAACCTAAAAATAAAAACTGCTACTGTAAACGAACGCTTCAACCTAGAAGAACAAAATTTGGTGAGCCAAGTGGGATTTGTGTACTTGTCATTACCACCACATATCATCAACACTGGCTGAAAAAATATTTGCTGGTATTTCGGAAACTCGTAATTTCTTGGAATCCTGGCAACCCCTTTCAATGAAAGGGCTTTTCCACAGTCTCTGCTTAGGGCTACATCATGCGGAAACAAATAATAGAGACAAATCTGAAAACTCCTTTATTTTGTCAAGGTTCAAAGAGCTACTACAAACCATGTTGGATTTAGAGTTCCAAATTCATCTATCTATATAGGAGAGAACAGAGGGAACTTAAAAATATAAACTGCTACTGTAAACGAACGCTTCAAACTAGAAGAACAAAATTTGGTGAGTCAAGTGGGATTTGTGTAACAATCATTGCCACCACGTATCATCAAGATTGGGTGAAAAAATATTTGCTGGTATTTCGGAAACTCGTTATTTCTTACGAGCTTGGCAACCCCTCTCAATGAAAGTGCTTTTCAACAGTCTGTGCCTAGAACTACTTGAAGAGGAAACAAACCATAGAGACAAAACTGAGAACTCCTTTCTTTAATCAAGTTTCAAAGAGCTACTACAAACCATGTTGGATTTAGAGTTCCAAATTCATCTATCTATATAGGAGAGAACAGAGTGAAACCTAAAAATAAAAACTCCTCTGTAAACGAACGCTTCAACCTAGGAAAACAAAATTTGGTGAGCCTAGTGGGATTTGTGTACTTGTCATTGCCACCACGTATCATCAACATTGGGTGAAAAAATATTTGCAGGTATTTCGGAAACTCATAATTTATTGAAAGCTTGGCAACCACTTTCAATGAAAGTGCTTTTTCACAGTCTCTGCTTAGGGCTACATGAAGTGGCAACAAATCAAAGAGACAAAAGTGAGAACTCCTTTATTTTGTCAAGTTTCAAAGAGCTACTACAAGCCATGTTGGATTTAGAGTTCCAAATTCATCTATCTATATAGGAGAGAACAGAGGGAAACTAAAAATATAAACTGCTACTGTAACCGAACGATTCAACCTAGAAGAACAAAATTTGGTGAGTCAAGTGGAATTTGTGTACCAATCATTACCACCAAGTATCATCAACATTGGGTGAAAAAATATTTGCTGGTATTTCGGAAACTCGTTATTCTTAGAGGCTTGGCAACCCCTCTCAATGAAAGTGCTTTTCCACAGTCTGTGCCTAGGACTACTTGAAAAGGAAACAAACCATAGAGAAAAAACTGAGAACTCTTTATTTTGTCAACTTTCAAAGAGCTACTACAAACTATGTTGGATTTAGAGTTCCAAATTCATCAATCTATGTAAGAGAGAACAGAGGGAACCTAAAAATATAAACTGCTACTGTAAACGAACGCGTCAAAGTAGCAGAAAAAATTTGGTGAGCCAAGTGGGATTTGTGTACTGATCATTACCACCAAGTATCATCAACACTGGCTGAAAAAATATTTGCTGGTATTTTGGAAACTCGTAATTTCTTGGAAACCTGGCAACTCCTTTCAATGAAAGGGCTTTTCCACAGTCTCTGCCTAGGGCTACATCATGCGAAAACAAATAATAGAGACAAATCTGAAAACTCCTTTATTTTGTCAAGTTTCAAAGAGCTACTACAAACCATGTTTTATTTAGAGTTCCAAATTCATCTATCTATATAGGAGAGAACATTGGAAACTTAAAAATATAAACTGCTACTGTAAACGAACGCTTCAACCTAGAAGAACAAAATTGGGTGAGTCAAGTGGGATTTGTGTACCAATCATTACCACCACGTATCATCAAGATTGGGTGAAAAAATATTTGCTGGTATTTCGGAAACTCGTTATTTCTTAGAAGCTTGGCAACCCCTCTTAATGAAAGTGCTTTTCAACAGTCTGTGCCTAGGACTACTTGAGGAGGAAACAAACCATAGAGACAAAACTGAAAACTCCTTTATTTTGTCAAGTTACAAAGAGCTACTACAAACCATGGTGGATTTAGAGTTCCAAATTCATCTATCTATATAGGAGAGAACAGACTGAAACCTCAATATAAAAACTGCTACTGTAGACGAACGCTTCAACCTAGAAGAACAAAATTTGGTGAGCCAAGTGGGATTTGTGTACTGATCATTACCACCAAGTATTATCAAGATTGGGTGAAAAAAAATTTGCTGGTATTTCGAAACTTGTTATTTCTTAGAAGCTTGGCAACCCCTCTCAATGAAAGTGCTTTTCCACACTCTGTGCCTAGGGCTACTTGAAGGTGAAACAAACCATAGAGACAAAACTGAGAACTCCTTTATTTTGTCAAGTTTCAAAGAGTTACTACAAACCATGTTGGATTTAGAGTTCCAAATTCATGTATCAATATATAAGAGAACAGAGTGAAACCTAAATATAAAAACTGCTACTGTAGACGAACGCTTCTACCTAGAGGAACAAAATTTGGTGAGAAAAGTGGGATTTGTGTACTGACCATTACCACCAAGTATCATCAACATTGGGTGAAAAAATATTTGCTCGTATTTCGGAAACTCGTTATTTCTTAGAAGCTTGGCAACCCCTTTCAATGAAAGTGCTTTTCCACAGTCTCTGCTTAGGGCTACATGAAGTGGAAACCAATCATAGAGACAAAACTGAGAACACCTTTATTTTGTCAAGTTTCAAAGAGCTACTACAAACCATGTTGGATTTACAGTTCCAAATTCATCTATCTATATAGGAGAGAACAAATTGATCTTAAAATATAAACTGCTACTGTAAACAAACGCTTCAACCTAGAATAACAAAATTTGGTGAGTCAAGCGGGATTCGTGTACCAATCATTACCACCAAGTATCATCAAGATTGGTTGAAAAAATATTTGCTGGTATTCGGAAACTCGTTATTTTTTAGAAGCTTGTCAACCCCTCTCAATGAAAGTGCTTTTCCACAGTCTGTGCCTAGGACTACTTGAAGAGAAAACAAACCATAGAGACAAAACTGAGAACTCCTTTACTTTGTCAAGTTTGAAAGAGCTATTACACACCATGTTGGATTTAGAGTTCCAAATTCATCTATCTATGTAGGAGAGAACAGAGTGAATCCTAAATATAAAAACTGCTACTGTAGACGAACGCGTCAACCCAGAAGAACAAAATTTGGTGAGCCAATTGGGATTTGTGTACAGATCATTATTACCAAGTATCATCAACATTGGGTGAAAAAATATTTGCTGGTATTTCGGAAACTCGTTATTTCTTATAAGCTTAGCAACCCCTCTCAATGAAATTTTGTTTCCACAGTCTGTGCCTAGGGCTACTTGAAGAGGAAACAAACCATAGAGACAAAACCGAGAACTCCTTTATTTTTTCAAGTTTCATAGAGCTACTACAAACCATGTTGGATTTAGAGTTCCAAATTCATCTATCAATATAGGAGAGAACAGAGTGAAACCTAAAAATAAAAACTGCTACTGTAAACGAACGCTTCAACCTAGAAGAACAAAATTTGGTGAGCCAAGTGGGATTTGTGTACTTGTCACTACCACCACGTATCATCAAGATTGGGTGAAAAAATATTTGCTGGTATTTCGGAAACTCATTATTTCTTAGAAGGTTGGCACCCCTCTCAATGAAAGTGCTTTTCCACAGTCTGTGCCTAGGACTAATTGAAGAGGAAACAAACCATAGAGAAAAAACTGAGAACTCCTTTATTTTGTCAAGTTTCAAAGAGCTACTACAAACCATGGTGGATTTAGAGTTCCAAATTCATCTATCAATATACGAGATAACAGAGGGAAATCTAAATATAAAAACTGATACTGTAAAGGAACGCTTCAACCTAGAAGAAGAAAATTTTGTGAGCCAAGTGGGATTTGTGTATTGATCATTACCACCAAGTAACATCAACATTGGGTGAAAACATATTTGCTGGTATTTCGGAAACTCGTTATTTCTTAGAAGCTTGGCAACCCCTCTCAATGAAAGTGCTTTTCCACAATCTGTGCATAGGGCTACTTGAAGAGGAAACCAATCATAGAGACAAAACTGAGAACTCCTTTATTTTGTCAAGTTTCAAAGAGCTACTACAAACCATGTTGGATTTACAGTTCCAAATTCATCTATCTATATAGGAGAGAACAAAGGGAACTTAAAAACATAAACTGCTACTGTAAACAAACGCTTCAACCTAGAAGAACAAAATTTGGTGAGTCAAGTGGGATTTGTGTACCAATCATTACCACCAGGTATCATCAAGATGGGGTGAAAAAATATTTGCTGGTATTTCAGAAACTCGTTATTTCTTAGAAGCTTGGCAACCCCTCTCATTGAAAGTGCTTTTCAACAGTCTGTGCCTAGGACTACTTGAAGTGGAAACAAACCATAGAGACAAAACTGAGAACTCCTTTCTTTTGTCAAGTTTCAAAGAGCTACTACAAACCATGTTGGATTTAGAGTTCCAAATTCATCTATCTATATAGGAGAGAACAGAGTGAAACCTAAAAATAAAAACTTCTCTGTAAACGAACGCTTCAACCTAGGAAAACAAAATTTGGTGAGCCAAATGGGATTTGTGTACTTGTCATTACCACCACGTATCATCAACATTGGGTGAAAAAATATTTGCTGGTATTTCGGAAACTCGTAATTAATTGGAAGCTGGCAACCACTTTCAATGAAAGTGCTTTTTCACAGTCTCTGCTTAGGGCTACATGAAGCGGCAACAAATCAAAGAGACAAAACTGAGAACTCCTTTATTTTGTCAAGTTTCAAAGAGCTACTACAAACCATGTTTGATTTAGAGTTCCAAATTCATCTATCTATATAGGAGAGAACAGAATGAAACCTAAAAATAAAAACTGCTACTGTAAACGAACGCTTCAACCTAGAAGAAGAAATTTTGGTGAGCCAACTGGGATTTGTGTACTAAAAATTACCACCAAGTATCATCAAGATTGGGTGAAAAAATTTTTGCTGGTATTTTGGAAACTCGTTATTTCTTAAAACCTTGGCAACCCTTCTCAATGAAAGTGCTTTTCTACAGTCTGTGCCTAGGGCGACTTGAAGAGGAAACAAACCATAGAGACAAAACTGAGAACTCCTTTACTTTGTGAAGTTTCAAAGAGCTACTACAAACCATGTTGGATTTAGAGTTCAAATTCATCTATCAATATAGGAGAGAACAGAGTGAAACCTAAAAGTAAAAACTGCTACTGTAGACGAATGCTTCAACCCAGAAGAACAAAATATGGTGAGCCAATTGGGATTTGTGTACTGATCATTACCACCAATTATCATCAACATTGGGTGAAAAAATATTTGCTGGTATTTCGGAAACTTGTTATTTCTTAGAAGCTTGGCAACCCCTCTCAATGAAGGTGCTTTTCCACAGTCTGTGCCTAGGGCTACTTGAAGCGGAAACAAACCATAGAGACAAAACTGAGAACTCCTTTATTTTGTCAAGTTTCAAAGAGCTACTACAAACCATGTTGGATTTAGAGTTCCAAATTCATCTATCTATATAGGAGAGAACAGAGTGAAACCTAAAAATAAAAACTGCTACTGTAAACGAAAGCTTGAACCTAGAAGAACTATATTTGGTGAGGCAAGTGGGATTTGTGTACTTGTCATTACCACCACGTATCATCAACATTGGTTCAAAAAATATTTGCTGGTATTTCAGAAACACGTAATTTCTTGGAAGCTTGGCAACCCCTTTCAATGAAAGTGCATTTCCACAGTCTCTGCTTACGGCTACATGAAGCAGAAACAAATCATAGAGACAAAACTGAAAACTCCTTTATTTTGTCAAGTTACAAAGAGCTACTACAAACCATGTTGGATTTAGAGTTCAAATTCATCTATCTATATAGGAGAGAACAGACTGAAACCTAAATATAGAAACTGCTACTGTAGACGAACGCTTCAACCTAGAAGAACAAAATTTTTTGAGCCAAGTGGGATTTCTGTACTGGTCATTACCACCATGTATCATCAAGATTGGGTGAAATAATATTTGCTGGTATTTTGAAACTTGTTATTTCTTAGAAGCTTGGCAACCCCTCTCAATGAAAGTGCTTTTCCACACTCTGTGCCTAGGGCTACTTGAAGATGAAACAAACCATAGGGACAAAACGGAGAACTCCTTTATTTTGTCAAGTTTCAAAGAGTTACTACAAACCATGTTGGATTTAGAGTTCCAAATTCATCTATCAATATAGGAGAGAACAGAGTGAAACCTAAATATAAAAACTGCTACTGTAGAAGAACGCTTCTACCTAGAGGAACAAAATTTGGTGAGCCAAGTGGAATTTGTGTACTGATCATTACCACCAAGTATCATCAACTTTGGGTGAAAAAATATTTGCTGGTATTTCGGAAACTCGTTATTTCTTAGAAGCTTGTCAAACTGTTTCAATGAAAGTGCTTTTCACAGTCTCTGCTTAGGACTACATGAAGCGGAAACCAATCATAGAGACAAAACTGAGAACTCCTTTATTTTGTCAAGTTTCAAAGAGCTACTACAAACCATGTTGGATTTACAGTTCCAAATTCATCTATCTATATAGGAGAGAACAAAGTGAACTTAAAAATATAAACTGCTACTGTAAACAAACGCTTCAACCTAGAAGAACAAAATTTGGTGAGTCAAGTGGGATTTGTGTACCAATCATTACCACCAAGTATCATCAAGATTCGTTGAAAAAATATTTGCTGGTATTTCGGAAACTCGTTATTTTTTAGAAGCTTGTCAACCCCTCTCAATGAAAGTGCTTTTCCACAGTCTGTGCCTAGGACTACTTGAAGAGGAAACGAACCATAGAGAAAAAACTGAGAACTCCTTTACTTTGTCAAGTTTGAAAGAGCTATTACACACCATGTTGGATTTAGAGTTCCAAATTCATCTATCTATGTAGGAGAGAACAGAGTGAATCCTAAATATAAAAACTACTACTGTAGACGAACGCGTCAACACAGAAGAACAAAATTTGGTGAGCCAATTGGGATTTGTGTACTGATCATTATTACCAAGTATCATCAACATTGGGTGAAAAAATATTTGCTGGTATTTCGGAAACTCGTTATTTCTTATAAGCTTGGCAATCCCTCTCAATGAAATTGCTTTTCCACAGTCTGTGCCTAGGGCTACTTGAAGAGGAAACAAACCATAGAGACAAAACTGAGAACTCCTTTATTTTTTCAAGTTTCATAGAGCTACTACAAACCATGTTGGATTTAGAGTTCCAAATTCATTTATCAATATAGGAGAGAACAGAGTGAAACCTAAAAATAAAAACTGCTACTGTAAACGAACGCTTCAACCTAGAAGAACAAAATTTGGTTAGCCAAGTGGGATTTGTGTACTTGTCACTACCACCAGGTATCATCAAGATTGGGTGAAAAAATATTTGCTGGAATTTCGGAAACTCATTATTTCTTAGAAGCTTGGCACCCCTCTCAATGAAAGTGCTTTTCCACAGTCTGTGCCTAGGACTACTTGAAGAGGCAACAAACCATAGAGAAAAAACTGAGAACTCCTTTATTTTATCAAGTTTCAAAGAGCTACTACAAACCATGTTGGATTTAGAGTTCCAAATTCATCTATCAATATAGGAGAGAACAGAATGAAACCTAAATATAAAAACTGATACTGTAAAGGAACGCTTCAACCTGGAAGAAGAAAATTTGGTGAGCCAAGTGGGATTTGTGTATTGATCATTACCACCAAGTAACATCAACATTGGGTGAAAAAATATTTGCTGGTATTTCGGAAACTCGTTATTTCTTAGAAGCTTGGCAAACCCTTTCAATGAAAGTGCTTTTCCACAGTCTCTGCTTAGGACTACATGAAGCGGAAACCATTCATAGAGACAAAACTGAGAACTCCTTTATTTTGTCAAGTTTCAAAGAGCTACTACAAACCATGTTGGATTTACAGTTCCAAATTCATCTATCTATATAGGAGAGAACAAAGGGAACTTAAAAATATAAACTGCTACTGTAAACAAACGCTTCAAACTAGAAGAACAAAATTTGGTGAGTCAAGTGGGATTTGTGTACCAATCATTACTACCAAGTATCATCAAGATTGGTTGAAAAAAATATTTGCTGGTATTTCGGAAACTCGTTATTTTTTAGAAGCTTGTCAACCCCTCTCAATGAAAGTGCTTTTCCACAGTCTGTGCCTAGGACTACTTGAAGAGGAAACGAACCATAGAGAAAAAACTGAGAACTCCTTTACTTTGTCAAGTTTGAAAGAGCTATTACACACCATGTTGGATTTAGAGTTCCAAATTCATCTATCTATGTAGGAGAGAACAGAGTGAATCCTAAATATAAAACTGCTACTGTAGACGAACGCGTCAACCCAGAAGAACAAAATTTGGTGAGCCAATAGGGATTTGTGTACTGATCATTATTGCCAAGTATCATCAACATTGGGTGAAAAAATATTTGCTGGTATTTCGGAAACTCGTTATTTCTTATAAGCTTGGCAACCCCTCTCAATGAAATTGCTTTTCCACAGTCTGTGCCTAGGGCTACTTGAAGAGGAAACAAACCATAGAGACAAATCTGAGAACTCCTTTATTTTTTCAAGTTTCATAGAGCTACTACAAACCATGTTGGATTTAGAGTTCCAAATTCATCTATCAATATAGGAGAGAACAGAGTGAAACCTAAAAATAAAAACTGCTACTGTAAACGAACGCTTCAACCTAGAAGAACAAAATTTGGTTAGTCAAGTGGGATTTGTGTACTTCTCAATACCACCACGTATCATCAAGATTGGGTGAAAAAATATTTGCTGGAATTTCGGAAACTCATTATTTCTTAGAAGCTTGGCACCCCTCTCAATGGAAAGTGCTTTTCCACAGTCTGTGCCTAGGACTACTTGAAGAGTAAACAAACCATAGAGAAAAAACTGAGAACTCCTTTATTTTGTCAAGTTTCAAAGAGCTACTACAAACCATGTTGGATTTAGAGTTCCAAATTCATCTATCAATATAGGAGAGAACAGAGTGAAACCTAAATATAAAAACTGATACTGTAAAGGAACGCTTCAACCTAGAAGAAGAAAATTTTGTGAGCCAAGTGGGATTTGTGTATTGATCATTACCACCAAGTAACATCAACATTGGGTGAAAAAATATTTGCTGGTATTTCGGTAACTCTTTATTTCTTAGAAGCTTGGCAACCCCTCTCAATAAAAGTGCTTTTCCACAGTCTGTGCCTAGGGCTACTTGAAGAGGAAACAAACAATAGAGACAAAACTGAGAACTCCTTTATTTTGTCAAGTTTCAAAGAGCTGCTACAAACAATGTTGGATTTAGAGTTCCAAATATATCTATCAATATAGGAGAGAACAGAGTGAAACCTAAATATAAAAACTGCTACTATACACGAACGCGTCAACGTAGAAGAACAAAATTAGGTGAGGCAAGTGGGATTTGTGTACTGGTCATTACCACCAAGGATCATCAAGTTTGGGTGAAAAAATATTTGCTGCTATTTAGGAAACTCGTTATTTCTTAAAACCTTGGCAACCCCTCTCAACGAAAGTGGTTTTCCACAGTCTGTGCCTAGCGCTGCTTGAAGAGGAAACAAACCATAGAGACAAAACTGAGAACTCCATTATTTTGTCAAGTTTCAAAGAGCTACTACAAACCATGTTGGATTTAGAGTTCCAAATTCATCTATCAATATAGGAGAGAACAGAGTGAAACCTAAATATAAAAACTGATACTGTAAAGGAACGCTTCAACCTAGAAGAAGAAAATTTGGTGAGCCAAGTGGGATTTGTGTATTGATCATTACCACCAAGTAACATCAACATTGGGTGAAAAAATATTTGCTGGTATTTCGGAAACTCGTTATTTCTTAGAAGCTTGGCAAACCCTTTCAATGAAAGTGCTTTTCCACAGTCTCTGCTTAGGACTACATGAAGCGGAAACCAATCATAGAGACAAAACTGAGAACTCCTTTATTTTGTCAAGTTTCAAAGAGCTACTACAAACCATGTTGGATTTAGAGTTCCAAATTTTTCTATCTATATAGGAGAGAACAAAGGGAGCTTAAAAATATAAACTGCTACTGTAAACAAACGCTTCAACCTAGAAGAACAAAATTTGGTGAGTCAAGTGGGATTTGTGTACCAATCATTACCACCAAGTATCATCAAGATTGGTTGAAAAAATATTTGCTGGTATTTCGGAAACTCGTTATTTTTTAGAAGCTTGTCAACCCCTCTCAATGAAAGTGCTTTTCCACAGTCTGTGCCTAGGACTACTTGAAGAGGAAACGAACCATAGAGACAAAACTGAGAACTCCTTTACTTTGTCAAGTTTGAAAGAGCTATTACACACCATGTTGGATTTAGAGTTCCAAATTCATCTATCTATGTAGGAGAGAACAGAGTGAATCCTAAATATAAAAACTGCTACTATAGACGATCGCATCAACCCAGAAGAACAAAATTTTGTGAGCCAATTGGGATTTGTGTACTGATCATTATTACCAAGTATCATCAACATTGGGTGAAAAAATATTTGCTGGTATTTCGGAAACTCGTTATTTCTTATAAGCTTGGCAACCCCTCTCAATGAAATTGCTTTTCCACAGTCTGTGCCTAGGGCTACTTGAAGAGGAAACAAACCATAGAGACAAAACTGAGAACTCCTTTATTTTTTCAAGTTTCATAGAGCTACTACAAACCATGTTGGATTTAGAGTTCCAAATTCATTTATCAATATAGGAGAGAACAGAGTGAAACCTAAAAATAAAACTGCTACTGTAAACGAACGCTTCAACCTATAAGAACAAAATTTGGTTAGCCAAGTGGGATTTGTGTACTTGTCACTACCACCACGTATCATCAAGATTAGGTGAAAAAATATTTGCTGGAATTTCGGAAACTCATTATTTCTTAGAAGCTTGGCACCCCTCTCAATGAAAGTGCTTTTCCACAGTCTGTGCCTAGGACTACTTGGAGAGGCAACAAACCATAGAGAAAAAACTGAGAACTTCTTTATTTTATCAAGTTTCAAAGAGCTACTACAAACCATGTTGGATTTAGAGTTAGAAATTTATCTATCAATATAGGAGAGAACAGAGTGAAACCTAATATAAAACTGATACTGTAAAGGAACGCTTCAATCTAGAAGAAGAAAATTTGGTGAGCAAAGTGGGATTTGTGTATTGATCATTACCACCAAGTAACATCAACATTGGGTTTAAAAAATATTTGCTGGTATTTCGGAAACTCGTTATTTCTTAGAAGCTTGGCAAACCCTTTCAATGAAAGTGCTTTTCCACAGTCTCTGCTTATGACTACATGAAGTGGAAACCAATCATAGAGACAAAACTGAGAACTCCTTTATTTTGTCAAGTTTCAAAGAGCTACTACAAACCATGTTGGATTTACAGTTCCAAATTCATCTATCTATATAGGAGAGAACAAAGGGAACTTAAAAATATAAACTGCTACTGTAAACAAACGCTTCAACCTAGAAGAACAAAATTTGGTGAGTCAAGTGGGATTTGTGTACCAATCATTACCACCAGGTATCATCAAGATGGGGTGAAAAAATATTTGCTGGTATTTCAGAAACTCGTTATTTCTTAGAAGCTTGGCAACCCCTCTCATTGAAAGTGCTTTTCAACAGTCTGTGCCTAGGACTACTTGAAGTGGAAACAAACCATAGAGACAAAACTGAGAACTCCTTTCTTTTGTCAAGTTTCAAAGAGCTACTACAAACCATGTTGGATTTAGAGTTCCAAATTCATCTATCTATATAGGAGAGAACAGAGTGAAACCTAAAAATAAAACTCCTCTGTAAACGAAAGCTTCAACCTAGGAAAACAAAATTTGGTGAGCCAAGTGGGATTTGTGTACTTGTCATTACCACCACGTATCATCAACATTGGGTGAAAAAATATTTGCTGGTATTTCGGAAACTCGTAATTAATTGGAAGCTGGCAACCACTTTTCAATGAAAGTGCTTTTTCACAGTCTCTGCTTAGGGCTACATGAAGCGGCAACAAATCAAAGAGAAAAAACTGAGAACTCCTTTATTTTGTCAAGTTTCAAAGAGCTACTACAAACCATGTTGGATTTAGAGTTCCAAATTCATCTATCTATATAGGAGAGAACAGAATGAAACCTAAAAATAAAAACTGCTACTGTAAACGAACGCTTCAACCTAGAAGAAGAAATTTTGGTGAGCCAACTGGGATTTGTGTACTAATAATTACCACCAAGTATCATCAAGATTGGGTGAAAAAATTTTTGCTGGTATTTTGGAAACTCGTTATTTCTTAAAACCTTGGCAACCCTTCTCAATGAAAGTGCTTTTCTACAGTCTGTGCCTAGGGCGACTTGAAGAGGAAACAAACCATAGAGACAAAACTGAGAACTCCTTTACTTTGTGAAGTTTCAAGGAGCTACTACAAACCATGTTGGATTTAGAGTTCAAATTCATCTATCAATATATGAGAGAACAGAGTGAAACCTAAAAATAAAAACTGCTACTGTAGACGAATGCTTCAACCCAAAAGAACAAAATATGGTGAGCCAAGTGGAATTTGTGTACTGATCATTACCACCAATTATCATCAACATTGGGTGAAAAAATATTTGCTGGTATTTCGGAAACTTGTTATTTCTTTGAAGCTTGGCAACCCCTCTCAATGAAGGTGTTTTTCCACAGTCTGTGCCTAGGGCTACTTGAAGCGGACACAAACCATAGAGACAAAACTGAGAACTCCTTTATTTTGTCAAGTTTCAAAGAGCTACTACAAACCATGTTGGATTTAGAGTTCCAAATTCATCTATCTATATAGGAGAGAACAGAGTGAAACCTAAAAATAAAAACTGCTACTGTAAACGAAAGCTTGAACCTAGAAGAACTATATTTGGTGAGGTAAGTGGGATTTGTGTACTTGTCATTACCACCACGTATCATCAACATTGGTTCAAAAAATATTTGCTGGTATTTCGGAAACACGTAATTTCTTGGAAGCTTGGCAACCCCTTTCAATGAAAGTGCATTTCCACAGTCTCTGCTTACGGCTACATGAAGCAGAAACAAATCATAGAGACAAAACTGAAAACTTCTTTATTTTGTCAAGTTACAAAGAGCTACTACAAACCATGTTGGATTTAGAGTTCCAAATTCATCTATCTATATAGGAGAGAACAGAGAGAAACCTAAATATAAAAACTGCTACTGTAGACGAACGCTTCAACCTAGAAGAACAAAATTTGGTGAGCCAAGTGGGATTTGTGTACGGATCATTAGCAACAAGTGTCATCAAGATTGGGTGAAAAAATATTTGCTGGTATTTTGGAAACTCGTTATTTCTTAGAAGCTTGCCAAACCCTCTCAATGAAAGTGCTTTTCCACAGTGTGTGCCTAGGGCTAATTGAAGAGGAGACAATCCATACAGACAAAACTGAGAAATCCTTTATTTTGTCAAGTTTCAAAGAGCTACTACAAACCTTTGTTGGATTTAGAGTTCCAAATTCATCTATCTATACAGGAGAAAACAGAGGGAAACCTAAATATAAAAACCGCTAATGTAGACGAACGCTTCAACCTAGAAGAACAAAATTTGGTGAGCCAAGTGGGATTTGTGTACTTGTCATTACCACCACGTATCATCAACATTGGGTGAAAAAATATTTGCTGGTATTTCGGAAACTCGTAATTAATTGGAAGCTGGCAACCACTTTCAATGAAAGTGCTTTTTCACAGTCTCTGCTTAGGGCTACATGAAGCGGCAACAAATCAAAGAGACAAAACTGAGAACTCCTTTATTTTGTCAAGTTTCAAAGAGCTACTACAAACCATGTTTGATTTAGAGTTCCAAATTCATCTATCTATATAGGAGAGAACAGAATGAAACCTAAAAATAAAAACTGCTACTGTAAACGAACGCTTCAACCTAGAAGAAGAAATTTTGGTGAGCCAACTGGGATTTGTGTACTAAAAATTACCACCAAGTATCATCAAGATTGGGTGAAAAAATTTTTGCTGGTATTTTGGAAACTCGTTATTTCTTAAAACCTTGGCAACCCTTCTCAATGAAAGTGCTTTTCTACAGTCTGTGATTAGGGCGACTTGAAGAGGAAACAAACCATAGAGACAAAACTGAGAACTCCTTTACTTTGTGAAGTTTCAAAGAGCTACTACAAACCATGTTGGATTTAGAGTTCAAATTCATCTATCAATATAGGAGAGAACAGAGTGAAACCTAAAAGTAAAAACTGCTACTGTAGACGAATGCTTCAACCCCAGAAGAACAAAATATGGTGAGCCAATTGGGATTTGTGTACTGATCATTACCACCAATTATCATCAACATTGGGTGAAAAAATATTTGCTGGTATTTCGGAAACTTGTTATTTCTTAGAAGCTTGGCAACCCCTCTCAATGAAGGTGCTTTTCCACAGTCTGTGCCTAGGGCTACTTGAAGCGGAAACAAACCATAGAGACAAAACTGAGAACTCCTTTATTTTGTCAAGTTTCAAAGAGCTACTACAAACCATGTTGGATTTAGAGTTCCAAATTCATCTATCTATATAGGAGAGAACAGAGTGAAACCTAAAAATAAAAACTGCTACTGTAAACGAAAGCTTGAACCTAGAAGAACTATATTTGGTGAGGTAAGTGGGATTTGTGTACTTGTCATTACCACCACGTATCATCAACATTGGTTCAAAAAATATTTGCTGGTATTTCAGAAACACGTAATTTCTTGGAAGCTTGGCAACCCCTTTCAATGAAAGTGCATTTCCACAGTCTCTGCTTACGGCTACATGAAGCAGAAACAAATCATAGAGACAAAACTGAAAACTCCTTTATTTTGTCAAGTTACAAAGAGCTACTACAAACCATGTTGGATTTAGAGTTCAAATTCATCTATCTATATAGGAGAGAACAGACTGAAACCTAAATATAGAAACTGCTACTGTAGACGAACGCTTCAACCTAGAAGAACAAAATTTTTTGAGCCAAGTGGGATTTCTGTACTGGTCATTACCACCATGTATCATCAAGATTGGGTGAAATAATATTTGCTGGTATTTTGAAACTTGTTATTTCTTAGAAGCTTGGCAACCCCTCTCAATGAAAGTGCTTTTCCACACTCTGTGCCTAGGGCTACTTGAAGATGAAACAAACCATAGAGACAAAACGGAAAACTCCTTTATTTTGTCAAGTTTCAAAGAGTTACTACAAACCATGTTGGATTTAGAGTTCCAAATTCATCTATCAATATAGGAGAGAACAGAGTGAAACCTAAATATAAAAACTGCTACTGTAGAAGAACGCTTCTACCTAGAGGAACAAAATTTGGTGAGCCAAGTGGAATTTGTGTACTGATCATTACCACCAAGTATCATCAACTTTGGGTGAAAAAATATTTGCTGGTATTTCGGAAACTCGTTATTTCTTA
Organism: Callospermophilus lateralis; assembly: GCF_048772815.1. Lineage (NCBI taxonomy): Eukaryota > Metazoa > Chordata > Mammalia > Rodentia > Sciuridae > Callospermophilus > Callospermophilus lateralis. The sequence goes on along the minus strand of NW_027514784.1, from coordinate 19,347 downwards.
GAAGCTTGTCAAACTCTTTCAATGAAAGTGCTTTTCCACAGTCTCTGCTTAGGACTACATGAAGCGGAAACCAATCATAGAGACAAAACTGAGAACTCCTTTATTTTGTCAAGTTTCAAAGAGCTACTACAAACCATGTTGGATTTACAGTTCCAAATTCATCTATCTATATAGGAGAGAACAAAGGGAACTTAAAAATATAAACTGCTACTGTAAACAAACGCTTCAACCTAGAAGAACAAAATTTGGTGAGTCCAGTGGGATTTGTGTACCAATCATTACCACCAAGTATCATCAAGATTGGTTGAAAAAATATTTGCTGGTATTTCGGAAACTCGTTATTTTTTAGAAGCTTGTCAACCGCTCTCAATGAAAGTGCTTTTCCACAGTCTGTGCCTAGGACTACTTGAAGAGGAAACGAACCATAGAGAAAAAACTGAGAACTCCTTTACTTTGTCAAGTTTGAAAGAGCTATTACACACCATGTTGGATTTAGAGTTCCAAATTCATCTATCTATGTAGGAGAGAACAGAGTGAATCCTAAATATAAAAACTGCTACTGTAGACGAACGCGTCAACCCAGAAGAACAAAATTTGGTGAGCCAATTGGGATTTGTGTACTGATCATTATTACCAAGTATCATCAACATTGGGTGAAAAAATATTTGCTGGTATTTCGGAAACTCTTATTTCTTATAAGCTTGGCAACCCCTCTCAATGAAATTGCTTTTCCACAGTCTGTGCCTAGGGCTACTTGAAGAGGAAACAAACCATAGAGACAAAACTGAGAACTCCTTTATTTTTTCAAGTTTCATAGAGCTACTACAAACCATGTTGGATTTAGAGTTCCAAATTCATTTATCAATATAGGAGAGAACAGAGTGAAACCTAAAAATAAAAACTGCTACTGTAAACGAACGCTTCAACCTATAAGAACAAAATTTGGTTAGCCAAGTGGGATTTGTGTACTTGTCACTACCACCACGTATCATCAAGGTTGGGTTGAAAAAATATTTGCTGGAATTTCGGAAACTCATTATTTCTTAGAAGCTTGGCACCCCTCTCAATGAAAGTGCTTTTCCACAGTCTGTGCCTAGGACTACTTGAAGAGGCAACAAACCATAGAGAAAAAACTGAGAACTTCTTTATTTTATCAAGTTTCAAAGAGCTACTACAAACCATGTTGGATTTAGAGTTAGAAATTTATCTATCAATATAGGAGAGAACAGAGTGAATCCTAATATAAAAACTGATACTGTAAAGGAACGCTTCAACCTAGAAGAAGAAAATTTGGTGAGCCAAGTGGGATTTGTGTATTGATCATTACCACCAAGTAACATCAACATTGGGTGAAAAAATATTTGCTGGTATTTCGGAAACTCGTTATTTCTTAGAAGCTTGGCAAACCCTTTCAATGAAAGTGCTTTTCCACAGTCTCTGCTTATGACTACATGAAGCGGAAACCAATCATAGAGACAAAACTGAGAACTCCTTTATTTTGTCAAGTTTCAAAGAGCTACTACAAACCATGTTGGATTTACAGTTCCAAATTCATCTATCTATATAGGAGAGAACAAAGGGAACTTAAAAATATAAACTGCTACTGTAAACAAACGCTTCAACCTAGAAGAACAAAATTTGGTGAGTCAAGTGGGATTTGTGTACCAATCATTACCACCAGGTATCATCAAGATGGGGTGAAAATATATTTGCTGGTATTTCAGAAACTCGTTATTTCTTAGAAGCTTGGCAACCCCTCTCATTGAAAGTGCTTTTCAACAGTCTGTGCCTAGGACTACTTGAAGTGGAAACAAACCATAGAGACAAAACTGAGAACTCCTTTCTTTTGTCAAGTTTCAAAGAGCTACTACAAACCATGTTGGATTTAGAGTTCCAAATTCATCTATCTATATAGGAGAGAACAGAGTGAAACCTAAAAATAAAAACTGCTACTGTAAACGAAAGCTTGAACCTAGAAGAACTATATTTGGTGAGGTAAGTGGGATTTGTGTACTTGTCATTACCACCACGTATCATCAACATTGGTTCAAAAAATATTTGCTGGTATTTCGGAAACACGTAATTTCTTGGAAGCTTGGCAACCCCTTTCAATGAAAGTGCATTTCCACAGTCTCTGCTTACGGCTACATGAAGCAGAAACAAATCATAGAGACAAAACTGAAAACTTCTTTATTTTGTCAAGTTACAAAGAGCTACTACAAACCATGTTGGATTTAGAGTTCAAATTCATCTATCTATATAGGAGAGAACAGACTGAAACCTAAATATAGAAACTGCTACTGTAGACGAACGCTTCAACCTAGAAGAACAAAATATTTTGAGCCAAGTGGGATTTCTGTACTGGTCATTACCACCATGTATCATCAAGATTGGGTGAAATAATATTTGCTGGTATTTTGAAACTTGTTATTTCTTAGAAGCTTGGCAACCCCTCTCAATGAAAGTGCTTTTCCACACTCTGTGCCTAGGGCTACTTGAAGATGAAACAAACCATAGAGACAAAACGGAGAACTCCTTTATTTTGTCAAGTTTCAAAGAGTTACTACAAACCATGTTGGATTTAGAGTTCCAAATTCATCTATCAATATAGGAGAGAACAGAGTGAAACCTAAATATAAAAACTGCTACTGTAGACGAACGCTTCTACCTAGAGGAACAAAATTTGGTGAGCCAAGTGGAATTTGTGTACTGATCATTACCACCAAGTATCATCAACTTTGGGTGAAAAAATATTTGCTGGTATTTCGGAAACTCGTTATTTCTTAGAAGCTTGTCAAACTCTTTCAATGAAAGTGCTTTTCCACAGTCTCTGCTTAGGACTACATGAAGCGGAAACCAATCATAGAGACAAAACTGAGAACTCCTTCATTTTGTCAAGTTTCAAAGAGCTACTACAAACCATGTTGGATTTACAGTTCCAAATTCATCTATCTATATAGGAGAGAACAAAGGGAACTTAAAAATATAAACTGCTACTGTAAACAAGCGCTTCAACCTAGAAGAACAAAATTTGGTGAGTCAAGTGGAATTTGTGTACCAATCATTACCACCAAGTATCATCAAGATTGGTTGAAAAAATATTTGCTGGTATTTCGGAAACTCGTTATTTTTTAGAAGCTTGTCAACCCCTCTCAATGAAAGTGCTTTTCCACAGTCTGTGCCTAGGACTACTTGAAGAGGAAACGAACCATAGAGAAAAAACTGAGAACTCCTTTACTTTGTCAAGTTTGAAAGAGCTATTACACACCATGTTGGATTTAGAGTTCCAAATTCATCTATCTATGTAGGAGAGAACAGAGTGAATCCTAAATATAAAAACTGCTACTGTAGACGAACGCGTCAACCCAGAAGAACAAAATTTGGTGAGCCAATTGGGATTTGTGTACTGATCATTATTACCAAGCATCATCAACATTGGGTGAAAAAATATTTGCTGGTATTTCGGAAACTCGTTATTTCTTATAAGCTTGGCAATCCCTCTCAATGAAATTGCTTTCCACAGTCTGTGCCTAGGGCTACTTGAAGAGGAAACAAACCATAGAGACAAAACTGAGAACTCCTTTATTTTTTCAAGTTTCATAGAGCTACTACAAACCATGTTGGATTTAGAGTTCCAAATTCATTTATCAATATAGGAGAGAACAGAGTGAAACCTAAAAATAAAAACTGCTACTGTAAACGAACGCTTCAACCTAGAAGAACAAAATTTGGTTAGCCAAGTGGGATTTGTGTACTTGTCACTACCACCAGGTATCATCAAGATTGGGTGAAAAAATATTTGCTGGAATTTCGGAAACTCATTATTTCTTAGAAGCTTGGCACCCCTCTCAATGAAAGTGCTTTTCCACAGTCTGTGCCTAGGACTACTTGAAGAGGAAACAAACCATAGAGAAAAAACTGAGAACTCCTTTATTTTATCAAGTTTCAAAGAGCTACTACAAACCATGTTGGATTTAGAGTTCCAAATTCATCTATCAATATAGGAGAGAACAGAATGAAACCTAAATATAAAAACTGATACTGTAAAGGAACGCTTCAACCTAGAAGAAGAAAATTTGGTGAGCCAAGTGGGATTTGTGTATTGATCATTACCACCAAGTAACATCAACATTGGGTGAAAAAATATTTGCTGGTATTTCGGAAACTCGTTATTTCTTAGAAGCTTGGCAAACCCTTTCAATGAAAGTGCTTTTCCACAGTCTCTGCTTAGGACTACATGAAGCGGAAACCAATCATAGAGACAAAACTGAGAACTCCTTTATTTTGTCAAGTTTCAAAGAGCTACTACAAACCATGTTGGATTTACAGTTCCAAATTCATCTATCTATAGAGGAGAGAACAAAGGGAACTTAAAAATATAAACTGCTACTGTAAACAAACGCTTCAACCTAGAAGAACAAAATTTGGTGAGTCAAGTGGGATTTGTGTACCAATCATTACCACCAAGTATCATCAAGATTGGCTGAAAAAATATTTGCTGGTATTTCGGAAACTCGTTATTTTTTAGAAGCTTGTCAACCCCTCTCAATGAAAGTGCTTTTCCACAGTCTGTGCCTAGGACTGCTTGAAGAGGAAACGAACCATAGAGAAAAAACTGAGAACTCCTTTACTTTGTCAAGTTTGAAAGAGCTATTACACACCATGTTGGATTTAGAGTTCCAAATTCATCTATCTATGTAGGAGAGAACAGAGTGAATCCTAAATATAAAAACTGCTACTGTAGACGAACGCGTCAACCCAGAAGAACAAAATTTGGTGAGCCAATTGGGATTTGTGTACTGATCATTATTACCAAGTATCATCAACATTGGGTGAAAAAATATTTGCTGGTATTTCGGAAACTCGTTATTTCTTATAAGCTTGGCAATCCCTCTCAATGAAATTGCTTTTCCACAGTCTGTGCCTAGGGCTACTTGAAGAGGAAACAAACCATAGAGACAAAACTGAGAACTCCTTTATTTTTTCAAGTTTCATAGAGCTACTACAAACCATGTTGGATTTAGAGTTCCAAATTCATTTATCAATATAGGAGAGAACAGAGTGAAACCTAAAAATAAAAACTGCTACTGTAAACGAACGCTTCAACCTAGAAGAACAAAATTTGGTTAGCCAAGTGGGATTTGTGTACTTGTCACTACCACCAGGTATCATCAAGATTGGGTGAAAAAATATTTGCTGGAATTTCGGAAACTCATTATTTCTTAGAAGCTTGGCACCCCTCTCAATGAAAGTGCTTTTCCACAGTCTGTGCCTAGGACTATTTGAAGAGGAAACAAACCATAGAGAAAAAACTGAGAACTCCTTTATTTTATCAAGTTTCAAAGAGCTACTACAAACCATGTTGGATTTAGAGTTCCAAATTCATCTATCAATATAGGAGAGAAACAGAATGAAACCTAAATATAAAAACTGATACTGTAAAGGAACGCTTCAACCTAGAAGAAGAAAATTTGGTGAGCCAAGTGGGATTTGTGTATTGATCATTACCACCAAGTAACATCAACATTGGGTGAAAAAATATTTGCTGGTATTTCGGAAACTCGTTATTTCTTAGAAGCTTGGCAAACCCTTTCAATGAAAGTGCTTTTCCACAGTCTCTGCTTAGGACTACATGAAGCGGAAACCAATCATAGAGACAAAACTGAGAACTCCTTTATTTTGTCAAGTTTCAAAGAGCTACTACAAACCATGTTGGATTTACAGTTCCAAATTCATCTATCTATATAGGAGAGAACAAAGGGAACTTAAAAATATAAACTGCTACTGTAAACAAACGCTTCAACCTAGAAGAACAAAATTTGGTGAGTCAAGTGGGATTTGTGTACCAATCATTACCACCAAGTATCATCAAGATTGGTTGAAAAAATATTTGCTGGTATTTCGGAAACTCGTTATTTTTTAGAAGCTTGTCAACCCCTCTCAATGAAAGTGCTTTTCCACAGTCTGTGCCTAGGACTACTTGAAGAGGAAACGAACCATAGAGAAAAAACTGAGAACTCCTTTACTTTGTCAAGTTTGAAAGAGCTATTACACACCATGTTGGATTTAGAGTTCCAAATTCATCTATCTATGTAGGAGAGAACAGAGTGAATCCTAAATATAAAAACTGCTACTGTAGACGAACGCGTCAACCCAGAAGAACAAAATTTGGTGAGCCAATTGGGATTTGTGTACTGATCATTATTACCAAGTATCATCAACATTGGGTGAAAAAATATTTGCTGGTATTTCGGAAACTCGTTATTTCTTATAAGCTTGGCAACCCCTCTCAATGAAATTGCTTTTCCACAGTCTGTGCCTAGGGCTACTTGAAGAGGAAACAAACCATAGAGACAAAACTGAGAACTCCTTTATTTTTTCAAGTTTCATAGAGCTACTACAAACCATGTTGGATTTAGAGTTCCATATTCATCTATCAATATAGGAGAGAACAGAGTGAAACCTAAAAATAAAAACTGCTACTGTAAACGAACGCTTCAACCTAGAAGAACAAAATTTGGTTAGCCAAGTGGGATTTGTGTACTTCTCAATACCACCACGTATCATCAAGATTGGGTGAAAAAATATTTGCTGGAATTTCGGAAACTCATTATTTCTTAGAAGCTTGGCACCCCTCTCAATGAAAGTGCTTTTCCACAGTCTGTGCCTAGGACTACTTGAAGAGTAAACAAACCATAGAGAAAAAACTGAGAACTCCTTTATTTTGTCAAGTTTCAAAGAGCTACTACAAACCATGTTGGATTTAGAGTTCCAAATTCATCTATCAATATAGGAGAGAACAGAGTGAAACCTAAATATAAAAACTGATACTGTAAAGGAACGCTTCAACCTAGAAGAAGAAAATTTTGTGAGCCAAGTGGGATTTGTGTATTGATCATTACCACCAAGTAACATCAACATTGGGTGAAAAAATATTTGCTGGTATTTCGGAAACTCTTTATTTCTTAGAAGCTTGGCAACCCCTCTCAATGAAAGTGCTTTTCCACAGTCTGTGCATAGGGCTACTTGAAGAGGAAACAAACCATAGAGACAAAACTGAGAACTCCTTTATTTTGTCATGTTTCAAAGAGCTACTACAAACCATGTTGGATTTAGAGTTCCAAATTCATCTATCAATATAGGAGAGAACAGAGTGAAACGTAAATATAAAAACTGCTACTGTAGACGAACGCGTCAACGTAGAAAAACAAAATTTGGTGAGCCAACTGGGATTTGTGTACCAATGATTACCACCAAGTATCATCAAGATTGGGTGAAAAAATATTTGGTGGTATTTCGGAAACTCGTTATTTCTTAGAAGCTTGGCAACCCCTCTCAAGGAAAGTGATTTTCCACAGTCTGTGCCTAGGATACTTGAAGAGGAAACCAACCATAGAGAAAAAACTGAGAACTCTTATATTTTGTCAAGTTTCAAAGAAGTACTACAAACCATGTTGGATTTACAGTTCCAAATTCATCTATCAATATAGGAGACAACATAGTTAAACCTAAATATGAAAACTGCTACTGTAGACGAACGCGTCAACGTAGAAGATCAAAATTTGGTGAGCCAAGTGGGATTTGTGTACTGATCATTACCACCAAGTATCATCAAGATTGGGTGAAAAAATATTTCCTTTTTTTGCGGAAACTAGTTTTTTCTTAGAAGCTTGTCAACCCCTCTCAATGAAAGTGCTTTTGCACACTCTGTGCCTAGGGCTACTTGAAGATGAAACAAACCCTAGAGACAAAACTGAGAACTCCTTTATTTTGTCAAGTTTCAAAGAAGTACTACAAACCATGTTGGATTTAGAGTTCCAAATTCATCTATCTATATAGGAGAGAACAGAGTGAAACCTAAATATAAATACTCCTACTGTAAACGAACACTTCAACCTTGAAGAACAAAACTTGGTGAGCCAATGGGATTTGTGTACTTGTCATTACCACCACGTACAATCAACATTGGTTGAAAAAATATTTGCTGATATATCGGAAACTACTTATTTCTTAGAAGCTTGGCAACCCCTCTCGATGAAAGTACTTTTCCAGAGTCTGTGCCTAGGGCTACTTGAATTGGAAACAAACCATTGAGACAAAACTGAGAACTCCTTTATTTTGTCAAGGTTCAAAGAGCTACTACAAACCATGTTGGATTTAGATTTCCAAATTCATCTATCTATAAAGGAGAGAACAGAGGAAAACCTAAATATAAAAACTGCAACAGTAGACGAACGCTTCAACCTAGAAGTACAAAATTTGTGAGCCAAGTGGGATTTGTGTACTGATCATTACCACCAAGTATCATCAACATTGGGTGAAAAAATATTTGCTGGTATTTCGGACACTCGTTATTTCTTAGAAGCTTGGCAACCCCTCTCATTGAAAGTGCTTTTCAACAGTCTTTGCCTAGGACTACTTGAAGAGGAAACAAAACATAGAGACAAAACTGAGAACTCCTTTATTTTGTCAAGTTTCAAAGAGCTACTGCAAACCATGTTGGATTTTAGAGTTCCAAATTCATCTATCTATATAGGAGAGAACAGAGTGAAACCTAAAAATAAAAAGTGCTACTGTAGACGAATGCTTCAACCTAGAAGAACAAAATTTGGTGAGCCAAGTGGCATTTGTGTGCTTGTCCTAACCACCAATTGTCATCAAGATTGCGTGAGAAAATATTTGCTGGTATTTTGGAAACTCGTTATTTCTTAGAAGCTTGGCAACCCCACTCAATGAAAGTGCTTTTCCACAGTCTGTTTATAGGGGTACTTGACGAGGAAACAAACCATAGAGACAAAACTGAGAACTCCTTTATTTTGTCAAGTTACAAAGAGCTGCTACAAACCATGTTGGATTTAGAGTTCCAAATTCATCTATCTATATAGGAGAGAACTGAGTGAAACCTAAAAATAAAAATTGCTACTGAAAACGAACGCATCAACCTAGAAGAACAAAATTTGGTGAGTCAAGTGGGATTTGTGTACCGATCATTACCACCAAGTATCATCAAGTTTGGGTGAAAAAATATTTGCTGGAATTTCGGAAACTCGTAATTTCTTGGAAGCTTGGCAACCCCTCTCAATGAAAGTGCTTTTCCACCGTTTGTGCCTCGGGCTACTTGAAGAGGAAACAAACCATAGAGACAAAACTGAGAACTCCTTTATTTTGTCAAGTTTCAAAGAGCCACTACAAACCATGTTGTATTTAGAGTTCCAAATTCATCTATCTATATAGGAGAGAACAGAGTGAAACCTAAATATAAAAACTGCTACTCTAGACGAACGCTTCAACTTAGAAGAACAAAATTTGGTGAGCCAAGTGGGATTTGTGGACTTGTGATTACCACCACGTATCATCAACATTGGGCGAAAAAATATTTGCTGGTATTTCGGAAACTCGTTATTTCTTAGAGCTTGGCAACCGCACTCAATGAAACTGCTTTTCCACAGTCTGTTCCTAGGCGTACTTGAAGAGGAAACAAATCATTGAGACAAAACTGAGAACTCCTTTATTTTGTCAAGTTTCAAAGAGTTACTACAAACCATGTTGGATTTAGTGTTCCAAGTTCATCTATCTATGTAGCAGAGAAAAGAGGGAAACCTAAATATAAAAACTGCTACTGTAGACGAACGCTTCAACCTAGAAGAACAAAATTTGGTGAGCCAAGTGGGATTTGTGTACTGATCATTAACACCAAGTATCATCAAGATTCGGTGAAAAAGTATTTGCTGGTATTTCGGAAACTCGTTATTTCTTAGAAGCTTGGCAACCCCACTCAATGAAAGTGCTTTTCCACACTCTGTGCCTAGGTCTACTTGAAGAGGAAACAAAACATAGAGACAAAACTGAGAACTACTTTATTTTGTCAAATTTCAAAGAGCTACTGCAAACCATGTTGGATTTAGAGTTCCAAATTCATCTATCTATATAGGAGAGAACAGAGGAAAACCTAAATATAAAAACTGCAACAGTAGACAAACGCTTCAACCTAGAAGAACAAAATTTGGTGAGCCAGATGGGATTTGTGTACTGATCATTACCACCATGTATCATCAACATTGGGTGAAAAAATATTTGCTGGTATTTCGGACACTCGTTATTTCTTAGAAGCTTGGCAAACCCTCTCAATGAAAGTGCTTTTCCACTGTCTTTGCCTAGGGCTTCTTGAAGAGGAAACAAACCATTGAGACAAAACTGAGAACTCCTTTATTCTCTCAAGTTTCAAAGAGCTACTACAAACCATGTTGCATTTAGAGTTAGAATTCATCTATCTATATAGGAGAGAACAGAGTAAAACCTAAATATAAAAACTGATACTGTATACGAACGCTTCAACCTAGAAGAAGAAAATTTGGTGAGCCAAGTGTGGTTTGTGTACCGATCATTACCACCAAGTATCACAAGATTGGGTGTAAAAATATTTGCTGGCATTTTGGAAACTCGTAATTTTTTGGAAGCATGGCAACTACTCTCAATGAAAGTGCTTTTCCACAGTCTCTGCCTAGGGCTACTTGAAGCGGAAACAAATCATAGAGACAAAACTGAGAACTCCTTTATTTTGTCTAGTTTCAAAGAGCTACTACAAACCATATTGGATTTAGAGTTCCAAATTCATCTGTCTATATAGGAGAGAAAAGAGTGAAACCTAAATATAAAAACTGCTACTGTAAACAAACGCTTCAACATAGAAGAACAAAATTTGGTGAGCCAAGTGGGATTTGTTTACTGATCATTACCAAAAAGTATCATCAAGATTCGGTGAAAAAATATTTGATGGTATTTCGGAAACTCGTTATTTCTTAGAAGATTGGCAACCCCTCTCAATGAAAGTGCTTTTCCACAGTCTGTGCGTAGGACTACTTGAACAGGAAACAAAACATAGAGACAAAACTGAGAACTACTTTATTTTGTCAAGTTTCAAAGAGCTACTGCAAACCATGTTGGATTTAGAGTTCCAAATTCATCTATCTATATAGGAGAGAACAGAGGGAAACCTAAATATAAAAACTGCTACAGTAGACGAACGCTTCAAACTAGCAGAACAAAATTTGGTGAGCCAAGTGGGATTTGTGTACCGATCAATACCACCAAGTATCATGAATATTAGGTGAAAAAATATTTGCTGGTGTTTCGGAAACTCGTAATTTCTTGGAAGCTTGGCAACGCCTCCAAATGAAAGTGCTATTCCACAGTCTCTGCTTAGGGCTAATTGAAGCGGAACAAATCATAGATTCAAAACTGAGAACTCCTTTATTTTGTCAAGTTTCAAAGAGCTACTACAAACGATATTGGATTCAGAGTTCCAAATTCATCTGTCTATATAGGAGAGAACAGAGTGAAACCTAAATATAAAAACTGCTACTGAAAACAAACGCTTCAACCTAGAAGAACAAAATTTGGTGAGCCAAGTGGGATTTGTGTACTGATCATTACCACCAAGTATCATCAAGATTATGTGAAAAAATACTCGCTGGTATTCCAGAAACTCGTTATTTCTTAGAAGCTTGGCAACCCCTCTCAATGAAAGTGCTTTTCCACAGTCTGTGCCTAGGACTACTTGAACAGGAAACAAAACAAAGAGACAAAACTGAGAACTACTTTATTTTGTCAAGTTTCAAAGAGCTGCTGCAAACCATGTTGGATTTAGAGTTCCAAATTCATCTATCTATATAGGAGAGAACAGAGGGAAACCTAAATATAAAAACTGCTACTGTAGACGAACGCTTCAACCAAGCAGAACAAAATTTGGTGAGCCAAGTGGGATTTGAGTACCGATCAATACCACCAAGTATCATGAATATGGGGTGACAAAATATTTGCTGGTATTTCGGAAACTCGTAATTTCTTGGAAGCTTGGCAAACCCTCTCAATGAAAGTGCTTTTCCACAGTCTCTGATTAGGGCTACTTGAAGGGGAAACAAATCATAGAGACAAAACTGAGAACTCCTTTATTTTGTCAAGTTTCAAAGAGCTACTACAAACCATGTTGGATTTAGTGTTCCAAATTCATCTACCTATATAGGAGAGAACAGAGTGAAAACTAAAAGTAAAAACTGCTACTGTAAACGATCGCTTCAACATAGAAGAACAAAATTTGGTGAGCCTTGTGGAATTTGAGTACTGATCATTACCACCAAGTATCATCAAGATTCGGTGAAAAAGTATTTGCTGGTATTTCAGAAACTCGTTATTTCTTTGAAGCTTGGCAACCCCACTCAATGAAGTTGCTTTTCCACACTCTGTGCCTAGGTCTACTTGAAGAGGAAACAAAACATAGAGACAAAACTGAGAACTACTTTATTTTGTCAAGTTTCAAAGAGCTACTGCAAAGCATGTTGCATTTAGATTTCCAAATTCATCTATCTATATAGGAGAGAACAGAGTGAAACCTAAATATAAAAACTGCTACTCTAGACGAACGCTTCAACCTAGAAGAACAAAATTTGGTGAGCCAAGTGGGATTTGTGGACTTGTCATTACCACCACGTATCATCAAGATTGGGTGAAAAAATATTTGCTGGTATTTCGGAAACTCGTTATTTTTTAGAAGCTTGGCAACCCTTCTCAATGAAAGTGCTTTTCCACAGTCTTTGCCTAGGACTACTTGAAGAGGAAACAAAACATAGAGACAAAACTGAGAACTCCTTTATTTTGTCAAGTTTCAAAGAGCTACTGCAAACCATGTTGGATTTAGAGTACCAAATTCTTCTATCTATATAGGAGAGAACAGAGTGAAACCTAAAAATAAAAAGTGCTACTGTAGACGAATGCTTCAACCTAGAAGAACAAAATTTGGTGAGCGAAGTGGCATTTGTGTGCTTGTCCTTACCACCAATTGTCATCAAGATTGCGTGAGAAAATATTTGCTGGTATTTTGGAAACTCGTTATTTCTTAGAAGCTTGGCAACCCCACTCAATGAAAGTGCTTTTCCACAGTCTGTTTATAGGGGTACTTGACGAGGAAACAAACCATAGAGACAAAACTGAGAACTCCTTTATTTTGTCAAGTTACAAAGAGCTGCTACAAACCATGTTGGATTTAAAGTTCCAAATTCATCTATCTATATAGGAGAGAACTGAGTGAAACCAAAAAATAAAAATTGCTACTGAAAACGAACGCATCAACCTAGAAGAACAAAATTTGATGAGTCAAGTGGGATTTGTGTACCGATCATTACCACCAAGTATCATCAAGATTCTGTGAAAAAATATTTGCTGGTATTTCGGAAACTCGTAATTTCTTGGAAGCTTGGCAACCCCTCTCAATGAAAGTGCTTTTCCACCGTTTGTGCCTCGGGCTACTTGAAGAGGAAACAAACCATAGAGACAAAACTGAGAACTCCTTTATTTTGTCAAGTATCAAAGAGCTACTACAAACGGTATTGGATTTAGAGTTCCAAATTCATCTGTCTATATAGGGGAGAACAGAGTGAAACCTAAATATTAAAACTGCAACTGTAGATGAACGCTTCAACCTAGAAGAACAAAATTTGGTGAGCCAAGTGGGATATGTGTACCGATCATTACCTCCAAGTATCATCAAGATTGGGTGAAATAATATTTGCTGGTATTTCGGAAACTCGTAATTTCTTGGAATCTTGGCAACCCCTCTCAATTAAAGTGCTTTTCCACAGTCTCTGCTTAGGGTTACTTGAAACGGAAACAATATCAGAGAGACAAAACTGAGTACTCATTTATTTTGTCAAGTTTCAAAGAGCTACTACAAACGATATAGGATTTAGAGTTCAAAATTCATCTGTCTATATAGGGGAGAACAGAGTGAAACCTAAATATAACACCTGCTACTGTAAACAAACGCTTCAACCTAAAAGAACAAAATTTGGTGAGCCAAGTGGGATTTGTGTACTGATCATTACAACCAAGTATCATCAAGTTTGGGTGAAAAAATATTTGCTGATATTTCGGAAACTCGTAATTTCTTGGAAGCCTGCCAACCCTCTCAATGAAAGTGCTTTTCCATAGTCACTGCTTAGGGCTACGTGAAGCGGAAACAAACCATAGAGACAAAACTGAGAACTCCTTTATTTTGTCAAGTTTCAAAGAGCTGCTACAAACCATGTTGGATTTAGAGTTCCAAATTCATCTATCTATAGAGGAGAGAACAGAGTGAAACCTAAATATAAAAACTGCTACTGTAGACGAACGCTTCACCTAGAAGAACAAAATTTGGTGAGCCAAGTGGGATTTGTGTACTGATCATTACCACCAAGTATCATCAACATTGGGTGAAAAAATATTTGCTGGTATTTCGGAAACTCGTTATTTCTTAGAAGCTTGGCAACCCCTCTCAATGAAAGTGCTTTTCCACAGTCTGTTCCTAGGGGTAATTAAAGAGGAAACAAACCAATGACAAAAAACTGAGAACTCCTTTATTTTGTCAAGTTTCAAAGCGCTACTGCAAACCATGTTGGATTTAGAGTTCCAAATTCATCTATCTATATAGGAGAGAACAGAGGGAAACCTAAATATAAAAACTGCTACAGTAGACGAACGCTTCAGACTTGAAGAACAAAATTTAGTGAGCCAAGTGGGATTTGTGTACTGATCATTACCACAAAGAATCATCAACATTGGGTGAAAAAATATATGCTGGTATTTCGGAAACTCGTTATTTCTTAGAAGATTGGCAACCCTTCTCAATGAAAGTGCTTTTCCACCGTCTATGCCTAGGGCTACTTGAAGAAGACACAAAGCATAGAGACAAAATGAGAACTCCTTTATTTTGTCAAGTTTCAAAGAGCTACTACAAACCATGTTGGTTTTAGAGTTCCAAATTCATCTATCTATATTGCAGAGAACAGAGTGAAACCTAAATATAAAAACTGCTACTGTAGACGATTGATTCAACCTAGAAGAACAAAATTTGGTGATCCAAGTGGGATTTGTGTACCGATCAATACCACCAAGTATCATGAATATTGGGTGAAAAAATATTTTCTGGTATTTCAGAAACTCGTTATTTCTTAGAAGCTTTGCAACCGCTCTCAGTGAAAGTGCTTTTCCACAGTCTGTTCCTAGGGGTAATTGAAGAGGAAACAAACCATAGAGACAAAACTGAGAACTCCTTTATTTTGTCAAGTTTCAAAGAGCTACTACAAACCATGTTGTATTTAGAGTTCCAAATTCATCTATCTATATAGCAGAGAACAGAGTGAAACGTAAAAATAAAAACTGCTACTGTAAACGAACGCTTCAACTTAGAAGAACAAAATTTGGTGAGCCAAGTTGGATTTGTGGACTTGTCATTACCACCACGTATCATCAAGATTGGGTGAAAAAATATTTGCTGGTAATTCGGAAACACGTAATTTCTTGGAAGCTTGGCAACCCCTCTCAATGAAAGTGCTTTTCCACAGTTTTTGCTTAGGGCTACTTGAAGCGGAAACAAATCATAGAGACAAAACTGAGAACTCCTTTATTTTTTCAAGTTTCAAAGACCTACTACAAACCATATTGGATTTAGAGTTCCAAATTCATCTATCTATATAGGAGAGAACAGAGTGAAACCTAAATATAAAAACTGCTACTGTAGACGAACGCTTCAAACTAGAAGAACAAAATTTGGTGAGCCAAATGGTATTTGTGTACCGATCTTCACCACCATGTATCTTCAAGATTGGGTGATAAAATATTTGCTGGTATTTCGGAAACTCGTTATTTCTTAGAAGCTTGACAACCCCTCTCAATGAAACTGCCTTTCCAGAGTCTCTGCTTAGGGCTACTTAAAACGGAAACAAACCATAGAGACAAAACTGAGACCTCTTTTATTTTGTCAACTTTCAAAGAGCTACTACACACCATGTTGGACTTAGAGTTCCAAATTAATCTATCTATATAGCAGAGAATAGAGTGAAACCTAAATATTAAAACTGCTACTGTAGACGACCGCTTCAACCTAGAAGAACAAAATTTGGTGAGCCAAGTGGGATTTGTGTACCAATCATTACCACCAAGTATCATCAAGATTGGGTGAAAAAATATTTGCTGGTATTTCGGAAACTCTTAATTTCTTGGAAGCTTGCAACCCCTCTCAATGAAAGTGCTTTTCCACAGTCTCTGCTTAGGGTTACTAGAAGCAGAAACAAAATCATAGAGACAAAACTCAGAACTCCTTTACTTGGTCAAGTTTCAAAGAGCTACTACAAACCATGTTGGATTTAGAGTTCCAAATTCATCTATCTATATAGCAGGGAAAAGTGTGAAACCTAAATATAAAAACTGCTACTGTAGACAAACGCTTCAACCTAGAAGAACAAAATTGGGTGGGCCAAGTGGGATTTGTGTACCGATCATTACAATCAAGTATCATCAACCTTGGGTGAAAAAATATTTGCTGGTATTTCGGAAACTCGTAATTTCTTGGAAGCTTGCAACCCCTCTCAATGAAAGTGCTTTTCCACAGTCTCTGCTTAGGGTTACTAGAAGCAGAAAGAAAATCATAGAGACAAAACCTTGAACTCCTTTATTTTGTCAAGTTTCAAAGAGCTACTCAAACGATATTGGATTTAGAGTTCCAAATTCTTCTGTCTATATAGGGGAGAACAGAGTGAAACCTAAATATAAAACCTGCTACTGTAAACGAACGCTTCAACCTAGAAGAACAAAATTTGGTGAGCCAAGTGGGATTTGTGTACTGATCATTACCACCAAGTATCATCAAGATACGGTGAAAAAATATTTGCTGGTATTTTGGAAACTCGTTATTTCTTAGAAGTTTGGCAACCCCTCTCAATGAAATTGCTTTTCCACAGTCTGTGCCTAGATCTACTTGAAGAGGAAACAAAACATAGAGACAAAACTGAGAACTACTTTATTTTGTCAAGTTTCAAAGAGCTACTGTAAACCATGTTGGATTTAGAGTTCCAAATTCATCTATCTATATAGGAGAGAACAGAGGGAATCCTAAATATAAAAACTGCTAAGTTAGACGAACGCTTCAACCTAGAAGAACAAAATTTGGTGAGCCCAGTGGGGATTTGTGTACTGATCATTACCACCAAGTATCATCAACATTGGGTGAAAAAATATTTGCTGGTATTTCGGAAACTCGTTATTTCTTAGAAGTTTGGCGACCCCTCTCAATGAAAGTGCTTTTCCACCGTATATGCCGAGGGCTACTTGAAGAGGAAACAAACCATAGAGACAAAACTGAGAACTGCATTATTTTGTCAAGTTTCAAGAAGCTACTACAAACCATGTTGGATTTAGAGTTCCAAATTCATCTATCTATATAGCAGAAAACAGAGTGAAACCTAAATATAAAAACTGCTACTGTAGATGATCGCTACAACCTAGAAGAACAAAATTTGGTGAGCCAAGTGGGATTTGTGTACCGATCATTACCACCATGTATCATCAACCTTGGGTGCAAAAATATTTGCTGGTATTTCGGAAACTCATAATTTTCTGGAAGCTTGGCAACCCCTTTCAATGATAGTGCTTTTCCACAGACTCTGATTAGGGCTGGCTACATGAAGCGGAAACAAATCATAGAGACAAAACTGAGAACTCCTTTACTTGGTCAAGTTTCAAAGAGCTACTACAAACCATGTTGGATTTAGAGTTCCAAATTCATCTATCTATATAGCAGGGAAAAGTGTGAAACCTAAATATAAAAACTGCTACTGTAGACGAACGCTTCAACCTAGAAGAACAAAATTGGGTGGGCCAAGTGGGATTTGTGTACCGATCATTACAATCAAGTATCATCAACCTTGGGTGAAAAAATATTTGCTGATATTTCGGAAACTCGTAATTTCTTGGAAGCTTGGCACCCCCTTTCAATGAAAGTGCTTTTCCACAGTCTCTGCTTAGGGCTACATAAAGCAGAAACAAATCATTGAGACAAAACTGAGAACTCCTTTACTTTGTCAAGTTTCAAAGAGCAACTACAAACCATATTGGATTTAGAGTTCCAAATTCATCTATCTATATAGGAGAGAACAGAGTGAAACCTAAATATAAAAACTGCTGCTGTAGACAAACGCTTCAACCTAGAAGAACAAAATTTGGTGAGCCAAGTGGGATTTGTGTACTGATCATTACCACCATGTGTCATCAAGATTGCGTGAAAAAATATTTGCTGGTATTTCGGAAACTCGTTATTTCTAATAAGCTTGGCAAACCCACTCATTGAAAGTGCTTTTCCACAGTCTGTTCCTAGGGGTAATTGAAGAGGAAACAAACCATTGAGACAAAACTGAGGACTCCTTTATTTTGTCAAGTTTCAAAGAGCTACTACAAACCATGTTGTATTTAGAGTTCCAAATTCATCTATCTATATAGCAGAGAACAGAGTGAAACCTAAAAATAAAAACTGCTACTGTAAACGAACGCTTCAACTTAGAAGAACAAAATTTGGTGAGCCAAGTTGGATTTGTGGACTTGTCATTACCACCACGTATCATCAAGATTGGGTGAAAAAATATTTGCTGGTAATTCGGAAACACGTAATTTCTTGGAAGCTTGGCAACCCCTCTCAATGAAAGTGCTTTTCCACAGTCTTTGCTTAGGGCTACTTGAAGCGGAAACAAATCATAGAGACAAAACTGAGAACTCCTTTATTTTTTCAAGTTTCAAAGACCTACTACAAACCATATTGGATTTAGAGTTCCAAATTCATCTATCTATATAGGAGAGAACAGAGTGAAACCTAAATATAAAAACTGCTACTGTAGACGAACGCTTCAAACTAGAAGAACAAAATTTGGTGAGCCAAATGGTATTTGTGTACCGAAATTCACCACCAAGTATCATCAAGATTGGGTGAAAAAATATTTGCTGGTATTTCGGAAACTCGTTATTTCTTAGAAGCTTGACAACCCCTCTCAATGAAACTGCCTTTCCAGAGTCTCTGCTTAGGGCTACTTAAAGCGGAAACAAATCATAGAGACAAAACTGAGAAGTACTTTATTTTGTCAAGTTTCAAAGAGCTACTGCAAACCATGTTTGATTTAGAGTTCCAAATTCATCTATCTATATAGCAGAGAAAAAATAGAAACCTAAATATAAAAACTGCTACTGTAGACGAACGCTTCAACCTAGAAGAACAAAATTTGTTGCGCCAAGTGGGATTTGTGTACTGATCATTACCACCACGTATCATCAACCTTGGGTGAAAAAATATTTGCTGGTATTTCGGAAACTCGTAATTTCTTGGAAGCTTGGCAACCCCTTTCAATGAAAGTGCTTTCCACAGTCTCTGCTTAGGGCTACAGGAAGCGGAAACAAATTATAGAGACAAAACTGAGAACTCCTTTACTTGGTCAAATTTCAAAGAGCTACTACAAACCATATTGGATTTAGAGTTCCAAATTCATCTAGTTA